>NC_058137.1:23047124-23357421 GCF_011075055.1 Mangifera indica | reverse complement strand
TTCCCTTTTCTTTGTCCCAAAGCGAACCAAATTCCCACACTTGACGGAAGATGTTGAATAAAATTTGCCGTTCTTCTTATTTTCCTTGTTAATTGAAATTGGTATGAATTTCTTGCAGTCTGACAAAAATTATAAGTACATATTTTTAATATATAAATATATATACATATAGATATATTATTATATAATTTAATAATTTTAAATTAATAATAAAATAATAATTAATTATATAATAAGATATATATATATATATATATATATATTTATGTAAAAAAAAATTGTACACCTACCTTAATAAATAAAAAGTCCATTAATGTCACTTCAATTCGGGTAATAAGTGTATTTCAAAAACCTACTCAGAAGTTGATATAAGAGTAAATTATTACAAACGGTGAGTTACAGGCCAATAGAGCTATGTTTGCCCCTCTGACCCGTCAATTTCTTCTGAAGAAAATTATATTTATTACGTAATAATATATAATTAAATTTTTCGTCGAATTATTTTATTCCATTCCAATATTTTTAGACTTCACGACGCCTAATGCAAAATGAATGATATAATCGCCATGTTAAATAATTATAAGAAGGCCAAATGATTTATTCTTGTCTAAGGTTTAGTATACCCATAAATTTTTATTTGTTAAATTTTAAAAATTTAAATACTCATATATCTCTTAAATTTTATTAATACTGTAAAAGATAAAAATATTATTTATTAATTTTATTTTAAGAAATCTATTTTTTTCACTTTATTATTAATTTAATTTTAAAAAATTATATTTTTATTACCACCGTTTACGGTTTTTATATTTTAAGATTAATAATTATTTTTTTAAAATTAAAAAATAGTATATTTACATTCTAAAAATATATATATATATTTTTTGATGATTTACTTTGATATTTTATTAACTTTATAACTAACATTATCTCTTCTTTTTTAGTGGTTTTCCGAGGCCTCCTCTCCCTGTTTTTGTTTTTTAACAAAGAGAAATATTTATTATTAACGTAAAACTAAACCACACGTATCAGATTTGGTGAAGTTCTGATGTAACCTTATTAAACAAAGCGTACCCACTGGTTGTGTTAAAGAGCTAGTTCAAACCAAATCCTAATTTATTTTAAGATAAATTATAAAAAGTGAGGATTGTTCTGTGTCTGTTCACCACAATTTTGCAATAAATTTTGCCACAATAACTGGAAATGACGTTGGGCCATGTTACCTTGTTGACTAATTAAACCAGGAACCAGACATCACTTTAGGAATATCAATTTTCAACCTTCCATTTCACACCTTTGTTTCCTTCACCATATTTTGGGTACAACTAAGCATGGAAATTTGGAAAATCTCACTTTCAACTTTAAAAATAATATTTTTCCCTTTTATACAAGAAAACTTCATTGCGATCCATTTGTTCTTTTAAAATTAGATCGAAAGTGTTAAATAAATAGATAAAATCTTAAATTTAATAATTAACTTTAAAAATATTTAATTTCTTACTTTTATGTTTCAAATCCTATTTATTTATCACTTAAACTATTTTTTTGAAATAAAATTAAATCTACCTCAATTTCCATTAAGATTTTCTTGAAACTCAAAATCAAGTTAAAATTTCTTATTAACAATTGGCCAAAGGACATCCCCCCCTCCCCCCTTCCTAAATATACTGATTTCTCAAGTTTTTTTTTCTTTAGTTTGAAATTTTTATTTACCTACCCATAAACAGTTAAAATTAACTGAATTCATTAATTATATCATTCTTCATTTAAACTCTAAAAATTAATAATTTTTTCTAACCTAAATTTTTAAAAGTATCATTTTTTCCTAGGGTTTCTAATTTTTTCGATTCAATTTTTTTGATGACGAAGAGACTTCTCTGACGATCTTTAGACAATGTCTTTTTCTTTTTGACAAGTCCTCCTTTTGACGTTGTGTAGTGTCGACTTCATCAGAGAACATAGACAACTTTTCTTCATCGATGACGAAAACAATGATGTCGTTTAGACAACATCAAAAGGAGGATACGTTAGAGAAGAAGAAACATTACCTGAAAATAGTCGGATAACTCTTTTTATTGTTGAAAAAATTAAATATGAAAAATTGAAAATTTTAGGGGAAAATTGTGTTTTGAAAACTTGGATTAAAAAAATTATTAGTTTTTAAGGTTTAAATTTTTTTTTTATTTTTAATATTAAATAATAATTTTATTCTTAAAATTATTGGACTAAAATATTTATAAATGGATAAGTAAGATTTTGCGGAGAGAAGCTTGGAAACAACTTACTTTCTTTGGGTGGGGGGTGGAATAAGTCCTTTGGCCCCATTTGATATTGTCCTTATTTACGAAAATTAATATGTAACTTATCGCTTTCCAGAAGTCGTTTAGAAAAATAAATATTTAAATGCTTCTCTCGTTTGTCGGTATAAAATATTTTGCATAAAAAACAAAAAATAACAATAATAAAATAAAATAAATAGCCGGATAAGTAAGAAACAGATAGACATGGAACGGAGAGAGAGACTTAGTTGGCTACGCGTGGGGGTAGACCCGTCCAAAACATCTAACGGCCGACGAGAATCACATAAACCTGGAATTGGGCCCCATTGCTTCAGACGTCGGACTACGTTCGCCACACGTCATCCACGTGTCGTACACGCTCCAATAAAATTTGTCTGCCAATCCTTCTTAAAGATTAAAGTTTCTGTTTTTATAACGACTTCCCAGTTTTGTAAACAGCTGAGCTAAGCATCCCATTGTAACAAGTAAATAATACGATTTTAAAACTATTTGCCATTTTAAATTATATATAGTTAAATATTTAATTTATTAATTAATAATATTTCTATAGTATAAATTTGTCTTGATACATATAATAAATTTATACAAATAGCGTTTCTCTAATATTAGCATAGTTAGTAAAAATATAAATAATTCATATTTTAAATATATTATTTTGAATTTTTGAATCTAAAACATATTAAATATATATTTTATATTTTTTCTGTATTAAATATATATTTTTATTATTTTTCATATTTTTGATTTTATGAATTTTTTAAGTACAAAAATATTTTTTATATTTCCAATTAATTATCATAATATTATAACTATGTAAAACAAAAAATTCAATTTTTTGTTATCCAAATTTTTAACCTCTTCTCACAATTTTTAGTGATTATTGAATTTTAAATATATATTATGTTATATTATGTTTAATAGTCAATTAAATATTTTATATTTGAATTATTAACTAAAAGATATATGAAAATTATTAAAATTATTATTGACATTATCGTATTTTTGAAAATGTATTATCAATAATGTATTATATTAAACCCGTATATATACGTTTTATATTTTTCTTATATCTGAATTTATGAATTTTTTTTATAAATATATATTTCACTATTTTTTATATTATATCCATATAATTTTTTTTTTTTCATTTCGTATTTACTAACTTGGAATATTATTAATATAATATCAATTCCAACTTTCCAAGACCTCTTGTATGACCTCAACAGCTTATTCAAGTAAATAAATTAAATAGTATCCAATGCAAAAGATGTATATTTCTATCTTAAGTAAGGTGATAGAGTTGTAGATTAAATTCTAATTAAAATGATTAGTGATTAATTAACCATGTCGATCTGGTCGACCAAAGTCGGAATGAAAAGTCAGAATATCAATGGAAGTTGAATAAGTCATTAAAACTCAATACTAATCTAATTAGGAGAAAATGACCTTTTCCCCATCCATATTTGGCCTAACAACATTTTTTTAATCTCTAATTAACATAAATAATATTTTTCTATCTAAAATTATATTGTTTTAATAACTTACTGTATAAAAACAAAATAGTAATTTTATCACTTATTAAAAAAACAATAATTTTATATTAGACCTAATTTTATTTTAACATAACAATTCAACTGTTAAAATGTTTTAAAAAACTCGCAAATTAATTTTTGAAAATTTTACAAACTCTCATATGCATATTAAAACTATTATATGACTCTAACAATTGTAATATAATATTTACATTCATAATTTGTTGTATTTTGTTCAATTATTTAGAGGTGTAATTATTATTTCTAAAAACATTTGGGGTAAACCAATCTTTAAAGATTTTTCAAAAGAACCCAAACTTTTATGAATCTCCAACCCCTTAAAATATTCAAAAAGATTACAATATTTTCAAAAATTATGGTTTACCCCATAATATATGATTTTGCGACAAATATACCTCTATATATAGAAAGAGAGAATGAAAGGATGAGAGCAAAGTAAAGAGAAATAAAAGGTTTTTTATATAATTTGGATGGTTAAAATGTTATATTTAATTTTTGTTAATTTAGAATTATATGATAATTTTGAAAAATAAAGTAATATGGATAAAATAGTAATTTCACTTCTTAACATAGTGATTTAGTTTAATTTTAGGTAAGAAAGTGTTATTTATATTTGATTTTGGGCAAAAAGTGCTATTTATGTAAACTAGGAGAGGACAAGGAAATTGCTCTCAAATTAATAAAGCCGTGTAGAGGTTTGAAGTCAAAGCAACGTTAAACATCTAGCTTGTAGAAAACTGCAAGACATTTTCCAGCTGTTGAAATTATTAACATGTTTCAGCCTGAGCAAACCCAAATCAGATACGACTTTTTTACGTGTTCCATTTGTGTCTAGAAAACGCCTTTGCGTTTTTGTTTAATAGTTTGAGTTCAAACTAAGCCAACCCTAATCCAAATTTTCCCATTTAAATACCCGTCTCCATCCTTCAACAACCTCTCACTCCATCTCCCTTTTTTCTTTTCTCTTTCTTTCTTATGTTTTTATTGTTGGAACCTTTATCATGAGCAACATTCCCTCTTCTCTCACAGACTCCTCTCTTACCCTCTTCAATCTCGCCATTTCTTCTTCTGATCCTTGGCCTTTTTCTCCTGTTTTCTCATAGCCTTGATTTCCTCTAATATTCGCTTTCATTTTTTTTTTTTTTCATTTTTGGGTTTCTTGTATTCATATTGAAATGGGAAGCGGAATCAAACAACAACAACAACAACAACACCACCACCACCACCACAGCCTGAATTTTCATATTCACTTTCCTCATGGGAAGAAAGATGATGAATTGAGAGAAATTCCTAAGGGATGTTTAGCGGTGAAGGTGGGTCATGAAGGTGAAGAGCAACACAAGTTTGTGATCCCAGTGATGTATATAAACCATCCATTGTTCATTCAGTTGCTCAACGAAGCTGAAGAAGAATATGGGTTTGATCAAAAAGGTCTCATCACCATTCCTTGTCATGTTGAGGAGTTTCGTAATGTTCAGGGCTTGATTGATAAGGACAAGTCCATTCATCACCACCACCATCTTCATCATATTTGCTGTTTCCATTAGAAGAATACAAATTAATGTTACATTTAATTATGTATATAAATTATTCTATATTCTATCATAATATATACTAAGATTATTGGTTTGTCGACGAAATGATAATTGTATTAAATGAAAAAATTATCAAGAGTGAGTTTGTCATTTTATATACTATGTACATCGTTGTAGTTTCGTTTTCTTCTTTAGTTTGCTTTTCATAATTTTTTTTTTTCCTTTTTAATATGAACGCGGCTAGTGACTAATTAATTATATTGAACGTATAAAGGAAGGTTGAAAAAGGTTCAATTGGAGCCATTAGAATTGTTGCACATGGGCGGCATCTTACTTTGTGTGTAATCCCTTTTTTTGGGATTCTTAGTTTCATTATCTTATTGAGAAAGAGTAATGGTATATATACATATTTTTGATATACAATTTAAGTATATAAATAATATGTCATTTTGTAATTATCTATTATTTTATTTTTAATTCAGAATCATCTAATTATATAATGATACGTTATTTATGTACTTAAAATATGTACCAAAAGTGTTGATGTATAACTTTTTTGAATTATGATTTTTACATTTTTATTGTTATTTCAAATACACCAATTTGGTTCATGATAAGGAAGAGTTAATACATAATTACTCTTGATTTAACATATTGGGGTTCTTATTTAACTTAATATTATTGGGAATTTTATATCTATTTATTTTGTTTTTATGGTTGATTTTATCAATCTTTATAATGATCAATAAAATATTGTTTTTCTTATTATCATGTCTTTAATGTAATATTTTTTGATAAAATTATGGGAAATTTATGTTACATATTATACCAAGTTTTCTTAGTATAATTTTGAGGTTTTATGAGCCTGTGTGGTTAGTCTTATCTACTTGTCACAAGAATTTATTTAATACCATAGTGACTTCAAAAATTTTGATAATTTGTTTGATTAAATTTCAAATTGGTTTAATTATAAAATTAAATAAGTTGTTTTGAGACTTTGAAAGTTCTTGTTTTTTCATAAGCTCTTTTTGGGCTTATGACTATTTCTCACCCAAAGTTGGATTGAAGGATGAGTTTGGAAAAAATTATTTTTCGGTTATTTGTTGAATTTGTTCAAAAAATTGGTAAATTTTTTTAATAAAATGATTTAAAAGACAACAAAAAAAAAAAACCTTTAAGTTAAATAACACTTTACTTCTAAAATTTTATTAAATATATTTTCATCCCTAATTCATATTAATTTCATTTAAAGACTATTAAAATTAATTGAATTGCAGTGATTTGATGCGATTTCAGTACAAATTTCACCCATCGGTGCAATTCTACCGGAGAAGAAGCAATTATGGTGGTGAAATTAAAATGGGGGGAGGGGCAGGGGGTGGAAAAGAAAAAAAATAAAGTATTTAGAATTAAAAATGTAATTTATCTATACTATTAAGAGTATAAGTGGAATTAACCTTAATATAATATTTGAAAAAAAATAACTTAAATATTCTTTAATTGTTAAAACTAATGATTAAATTTGAGAGATAACATAAATTATACATATATATATTTTTTTTGTGTGTATAAATTATATATATAATTTTATTAATAAAAAAATAATGGACCTAGGTTAACAACTATTCACCATTCTTAGAAAAAGGAATGGGTTGTTCATATTATGTTCCACAAGATGAAAAATGAAGAAGGAGCTCCCATAATTCATAAAGTAGGAACCCAACCATACTTAAAGGCTTCATGGCTGTTACAGACAAGACAAGAACGATATTATTCCACTGCTTGTTTTCCCTTTTTGTTGGAGTTTCCTGGTGAAATGAACACCTGTTCTCATGATGTTTTCAAATTAAAGTAATGTAATAACACAATCCAAATTAAGTGTACTATATATTGGAAGACTATGCATGATTAAGTGTTCTGTTTTGATCACTGAGGTTGTAAGGATGATTTTTGCATATTTACTTTTTCATTTATTTTTTTAATTAAATTTTAAAAATATTTGTTGAATACTTAAAATATTGAATATGTCATTAATCAATCTAATATTACTGGTTATCCGATTAATAGTTTAGACAAAATCATAAACCGAAACCAAATTAATTTAAAGATTAATCAATTTTCAAACGAATAAACAATAACAAAATTTTTGGTTAATTAATTTTAAACCAAATTTCAAAGAAGTGTTATATTTTATTATTTTTTTCAATTTAAAAAAATAAATTTAATATTTTATTAATTTCCCATTCAATTTTTTTTAAAAATCGATTCGATTTTGTTAGCCGGTTCAAAAAAATTAACATACCAAAATTAAACCCAAAAACTAACTAACTTTTTTTATATTTTTGAGTTAATATTTGAATCGATTTTTTAAATAATCTATTGTTAGAATTAAAATTTGATTCAATTCGTTTGTTAAATAATTTTGAACACCCTTTATAGTGTTGGACCGATTGTAATCCCAAAAGGAGAAAAGCCAATGCTATTGGATCAATTTTTTTAGCCCATGAACCACCTTACCTAAATGAATGCTTCTTGGGACCTCAAACAAAGCTAACCTAATAACAGAGAGAATGACATACACAACTATAAGCCCACATAAAGCCCATTAACACATCTACACTAGGCCTTCCGAACAATAGGAAAACAGGCTCCTTACTGATTTTGATAGAAAAGTATGATTTTACCCTTGCGACGCCGAGGAGTTAAAATTAAAATTCCAAAATACCCTTACAGTGGCCTAACCCAACTCCCATTAAATCTATTTTGTGGTTTGATAAAATGTTAGGAAATTTGAATAATCGCTATTCAAATAGACATTAAACCATAAACCTTAGAGATAACAATCAATTTGGCCAATAGATTATATTTAGTCAATTAGATTAATTATTGTTAAGATTGTTATTAGTCAATTATAGTTTAATAATAAATTGGAAGCAATATTATGCAATGAATATATATTTAAATATATTATTATGTAATTAAGTATTAATGTATTTTTAATTCAAAAATTTTTCAATTACATGAATGATATATATAAAGTATATTTATTTATTAATTTAAAATTAGTACGTATAATTTTATTATAAATTTAATATATTATCAGTTATTATTAAGTTAAAAATTCTTATAATTTTGAGAAAGTACGTTGAGTTTTTATTATATCATAGATTTTTGTTACGATGGAAATAGGAGTAAATAGGAGGTTATAAAAGAGTCTCATACTCTTTACAAGTGAAATTTAATTATAAAAAAAAAAATCTCGTTTTTCTAAACCTAATTCTTTTACTTTCTCATCTACCTAGAGGTGTCGATGGGCCGGGCTGGCTCAAGCTCGGCCCATCGGGCTAACGGGTCGGGCCTAAAGCCCAAATAGTGATGGGCTTTCGGGCGGGGCCGGCCCATTAATATATGAAGGCCCAAGGCCCGGCCCATATATAAATGGGCCTTAAATGGGCCGGGCCGGGCCGGGTTTTGAATATTTTTTAAAATTTTGAAACAAATTATTTTTCAAATTATAAAACATAAATAAATATATATTATAATAATATTCAAATAGATTGAATTCATTTAATACTTAATCTATTTGTAATATTTTGTAATGATAAAATTAAAATAAAATTATAAACACAAAGAATTATTATTTACGAATTTAGATATATTTTGAAAGATAATTAATAAGAAAAAAATGAGATTGAAAATATAATAAAATAATTGAGATTAGAGATTTGTAAATGGAAGTGAAAATGAAGAAAAATTAAATAGATTTATATAAAAAAATAAATTAATTAAAAAATTAAAAAAAATAATAAAGGCCAAAGCTTCTGCTACAAGGCAGAAGCCTTGTTTGGCTTCTGCCTTGCGGCAGAAGGCAGCAGCACAAGGCAAAAAATCTGCCAATTAAAATTAAAAAAATATATATATAAACAGTACTGGGCCGGGCCGGGCCAGCACACGGGCTTAATATCAAAGCCCGAGGCCCGGCCCAGTAGGCCCATGGGCCTAGCCCGACATGCTACAGTGCCGGGCCGGGCTTTCTCGTGCCGTACTTTTTTTTCGTGCTTCGTGCCGTGCCTCCGTTCAACCCGGCCCAATTGACGTGTCTACATCTACCCTTTTAAAAGTTTTACTTCATTAGGTAAAGTAGATGATAACCCTAGTATTGGTTGAAGAAGGAAAGAAATGTTAGAAATTTGAGTAATTATTATTCATAAGAATCTAAGTTTTTAGATATGAAAATGATGATTAAAGTTTGTTTGATGGTGAAGGTAAATAAAAGAAGAAAAAGATAGTTGTGATGTAAATTTGATTTTTAAAAGATTTTAAAATTTTTTTTGTTAATTTAAAATTACATGATAATTTTAAAATAAAATAATTAGATATAAAATAGAAATTTATCCTTTTTATCAGAATTTTTTCCTATGTTTTTTACGCGATAAAGGGTAAAAAGGTAACTCTGATTTTTAACATGGCTGAGAAACTGACTGCTGTCACCTAACTTCACGGTTGAAAAGATAATTGAAAGAAAAGTAAGACATGGTTGAGGCTCGCCGCCATTGACAAGGAACTCTCCTGGAAAATTCGAACTTTTCATTTCCAGCTTTGTTGAAAAGCCCAAAATTCCTCAAATCAAAATCTGAAAAAGGAAATGGAGAATTCAACCCAAGAATCCCATCTCAGATCCGACAACTCCGTCACCTATGACTCCCCTTACCCTCTGTACGCCATGGCTTTCTCTTCCATTCCCTCTCGTCATTTCCCACGCATCGCCGTCGGTAGCTTCATTGAAGACTACACCAACCGAGTCGACGTCGTTTCGTTTGACCCCGAAACCCTCTCCATCAAAACTCACCCTACTCTTTCCTTTGACCACCCGTACCCGCCCACCAAGCTCATGTTCCAACCCAATTCCGCCCGCAAATCCTCCGATCTTCTCGCCTCCTCCGGCGACTTCCTCCGCCTCTGGGAAGTCCGTGACTCTTCGATCGAGCCCGTCACCGTCCTCAACAACAGCAAGAGCAGCGAATTCTGCGCGCCTTTAACCTCGTTCGATTGGAACGAGATTGAGCCCAAGAGATTGGGAACTTGTAGCATTGATACTACTTGTACTGTTTGGGATATCGAAAAGGGCGCTGTCGAAACTCAGTTAATTGCTCATGATAAAGAGGTTTATGATATCTGCTGGGGCGAAGCGAGGGTTTTCGCTTCGGTTTCTGCTGATGGGTCAGTTAGAATATTTGATTTGAGAGACAAAGAACATTCAACGATAATTTACGAGAGTCCGCAACCGGATACGCCCTTGCTGAGACTCTCTTGGAATAAGCAGGATTTGAGGTACATGGCGACTATTTTGATGGATAGTAATAAGGTTGTGATTTTGGATATTAGGTCTCCAACTATGCCGGTGGCTGAGCTAGAGAGGCATCTAGCAAGTGTTAATGCGATTTCATGGGCGCCGCAGAGTTCTAGGCATATATGCTCTGTTGGGGATGACACACAGGCTCTCATTTGGGAGCTGCCCCCGGTGGCTGGACCGAATGGGATTGATCCCATGTCTATGTACTCGGCAGGCTATGAAATTAATCAGCTCCAGTGGTCTGCTGCTCAGCCTGAATGGATTGGCATTGCTTTCTCTAATAAAATGCAGCTTTTGAAAGTTTGAGGTGAAGATTTTTTATTTTCAATGTATGCTAAGTGGTTGAGATTTAAATTTCGTGGTAGTAAGTAGGATTTACTTAGTGAAATGATGTGCTTTTAAGCGTATCATTGAAGAATTGAATTGTATACAGCATCGTTTTAACACCTTTGCTTTAGTTTTCCAAAATAAAAGAATGAACTTGATTTATTATACTTAAAATTATTGGAACTGTACTGTTAATTGACTCTGATTTATTGGTAAAACTAACCAAACTTTATGTTATCAGCATCATCTTGAACATGCCAATATCATGGCTTGGCATGAAACTATGGAATCATGGCCTGTACTGGTTTCCTAGAAGTCAGAATGATGTATTTGATGGAAGAAATTGAAGGAGTTGAGAAGTTCCTTCTTGTTCTTGCTTCTTGCAATTGTTTGTTATCTTTCTTCCTTGGCTTGTAGAGTTTGTAATTTGTGTCAAACCAAAGTACCGTCAAGAAGAACATCTATAGTGCATAATAGGGTTTTGATATGATATGTGGTTGTAATAGTACCTCGACATGAAACTTATTATATTCACTCTTACATGGATGTATTATAGCCGTAGCCATCATATGTAACAGATCATATGCATCTAGTTAACCCTCCAAATGTCATCTAATGTAAGAATTAAAAACCCATTTCACGCCCTTTGTTTTAATTCTTAAAATGAATTAAGAAAATCAAGGAATGTTGTTTTGAAATTTGTAATAAAATAAACATGCATGACATCTCTTGATTTTTTAGATTCAGCGTATCAACAAGATGAAGTAGTACCCCTGTTTTACCCTAGACTTGTTGAGATCAAGCCTTCGATTCTAGGATAGCATGTAACACATAGCTTGGCTTACATTTTTGTTACAAAAGTTCATTTTTATTTTACCTACTGTAACACACAGAACAGGCATTAAGATCTTCATATGCTGTGTGTATAGGTCCTACAATAATAATAATGGTTAAGTTACTGTAATTTATTGGCTTGTGCAAAACCAGCTTGGTTATTTTTCTATCTTGGCCAATTTAAATGTATTGATTGTAAAATTTGTTTGCTACAGTTGTGTTGAACAAGTTTTATTTTGTTTTCCTTTTTGCAGACTCTCTGGTTTGGCTTGGGAGAAAGAAGTAAAAGTCATATGTTAATCTTCCTCAAATCTTCAGTGTGGGATGATTTTTGTATTTTATTTAGGTCTGTTCTGTAACATTGTGCTGCAAAAACTATTGTTTACTATGTCTACTGATTGATTCACTTTTAGTGTAGATTTTGTACCTTTAGAGCCTCAACTCTTTTGATGTAGAGATTAAAAGTATTCAATATCTGCTCCATTACTGTGTGACTAACTTGGCTTTCTTTGCTCTCCCTTCCCCTTGCCAACCTCATGTTGCATTGTGTTTTTGTTGGCCGCCTTTGCACTTCTGATGTAGGAACTCCTCTTTTGTTGCATGGTTAGCCTTATAGAATATGGGAGATTGTTGTTTTTGTCTGTCAGGTCCGAATATTTATTTTATTAAGGTTGCATGGTAATAGACATGGCATGTGAAATCTTTCCGGAATTTGTAAACTGCTTGTCAAATGAAAATTGATTGTAGATTGTTGTAGACTGTAGAGCCTTGCAGCTGCAGCTTGATTGTTTTTAATCCCTGAAAAATCTTGGTTGGTCAGATTACATGGTTGTTACTCATTGTTTTGTTTTCTACACCCCATTTGAATAAACAAGAGAAAAATAAAAAAGAAGAAGGAACTGGGTAACCCAAAAATTCAAAACAATTTAATTATTTATCATAAGGGAATTTATTTGGTTTGAAGAACTTTGTGTGAGAACTTGAAGGTAGCTTTGGCCGGCCTGACTTCTTTGCTGAAATTTACTTTTCTACAGTTCTATTGATGTTTGTGTTGCTTTGTAACTAAGTTTTCTTTTTGCAATAACGTACAATACAAATCCATCTCATTACAAAAGCCCCGGATTTTGAGTGGTGAATAGTGGGCTCCGATTTGGTTTAAAAAAATGATAATTTTTGAAATACATCAAATAGGGACCAAATCGTAATTCCACAGAAGCTGTCATATTTGTCTAGAAGTGTTTACATTGTCCGGTTTGATACAATTTGAGAGGTCTTTTAAATTAAATTTAAAAAATAAGATTTGATTTAGATAAAATTACAGTTTAAATAAATTAAAATAATTCACTTTTAAATATATATTATTTAATAAAATTAATAAAATTATAATTTTTTAAAATATAATATAAATATGTAAAATAAATTTAAAAAATAAGTTGAATTCATAATTATTTCTTAAAAAAATTTATCAAATATATATATATATATATATATATATATATATATTAAAAAAATATGATTTATAAATTTAAAATTCTCTAAACCGTACCCTAAATGAAAAAAATAATTAAAAAATTTTTAAATTTTTTTATAAATCAAATTATAATTTTTAAACTATTCAATTTAACTTTAAAATTTAAATCAAATTATGCCAACAACTCCTTGCTACTTAAAAAAATCTGACCTTTTACATCCCACGATTATGGAGACTGTCAAGGACTCAGCCTTTTCAATGTTGTTTTTAAATTCATTAATCCAACGTTAAATCAGTCTTTTCACTTATAGAGACTTTTAAATTACAGAATAAGAAAAAAAAAGACTCAATTATAAAAATTATTTTAAATGATTTTTTAATAAATAAGTAGTTTTTTGAAATTTTTTTAATTTTCTTGCTTAATTTTAAATTTATTTTCACTTTTTCATTGAATTTTAGATATATTAATTAGTATATATTCTTTGTAAAAATATTAATTTTTACTTTTTTTTTTTATAAATTCGATTGGGAAAAAATTTCATTATTTTTATATTTGAATATTTTTTGAATAGATATTAACACAAATTTATACTCACTGTGTACAAAATTTTCTTGTTATTAATATAATAGCGTCAACGTTTTTGACCAAAACCAGAAACTGAAAAATAAATAAATAAATTTATATGATCCCGAACGCCTATCCATTCTTCACCTCTTATTTCCAAAACCTTTCTTCTTCTTCCTTCTTTCGGAGTATGGACTCCTTGATTCAAAGCCAATTTGTGAATAACAGAACCATTAACCATTCACATTCACATTCAGATTGACATGTCGCCGCCTCAGCCTCTTCACAAACCACTCTCAAATTTCAACTCTCCTCCCGATTTCTTCCTCGCAGCTCTCTCTCTTTTATGCCTTTTCACTGCTCCCAAACCCTTCAAATTCCCTTTTCTTTCTTTCCCTAAATACCCTCGTCGCTTTCTCAATTTACCCATCATGTCCCCCTCTCAACCCCCATCAAATCTTCACTCTTTCACCACTCCTCAATCTCTCTCCGATTGGCTCAAGCCTCGTTTGCCCTCCGATTCCTTCACCTCCTGGGGCGTTAAACCTGGCACCAAGAATATCCACAACCTCTGGCTCGAATTATCCGAGGGAGAGACGTGTCTCGCCGATTCCATCCCTCCAATTCGTACGGTTAACGTGGTTACTGTACGGATTCTCGGGAAGAACAATCGAATTCTGGTTGAATCCCACCAAGAATTGTCGGATGGCAGTGTCAGGAGTCGGTGGCGACCCTTGGCGGAGAAGATGAAGGCCAATGAAACCTACGAAGAGGCCGTGATTCGTGCGGTGAAAGAAGAGTTGGGTATTGATGGGAACAATGTGAGGATCGTTCCTGGGTCGTATAATAAGAAGGTGGAGGAGCGGAGTTCCAATTCGTATCCGGGTTTGCCGGCTCTTTACGTTGTTCATTCTGTGGATGCCTTGGTGGAGGGATTGCCAGATAATGAAGAATTTTGTACTGAAGAGGCGGAGGAGTATGCCGATTCTTCTGCGGCGGCCGAGGCATTGTGTGTGAAGAGGCATTATTGGAAATGGGTTAGTTCTGATTTTATTGCTTCTTAGTAAATTATAAAGATTTTTTACATTATACTAGTGAGAAGATTTTGTTTAAATATGCAAGTACGATTCTTCTGGTGAGATAGGAGTGTAAAATAAAGACAATTTTATTGATCATTGTCATGTTTATTGTAAAAGAGCTTATCAGTCTGAGTAATTCCATTATGAAGCGGGTAAAATTAAGATAATTTTCACCATCAGTTTGATGTTTATTGTAAAAGAGATTTTCAGTCCAGTGATTCAATTATGAAGCTATCGGTTATGATTTTGTTGCTTCTTGAGTAAATTATATATAATTATTTAATGTGCAATTATTAATTATAGATAGTGAAAATTTTTTGGTTATATAAGCAATTATTGATTCTTCAAGTGAGTACCAAGGGGTAAAACAAAGACAATTTTCAGGAAAATTATTTATTTAGTTTGATGTTTGTTGTTGAAGTAATCTAAATTATGAAGCTATGGGCTACTTAACAGTTTTCATATTCTTAGTGGAAGGATACAGTGATATGTATCCTTTGAAGATTTGTATTTGTAAATATATTATCTGAAAATTTCACTGAACGATGAGTTTTGTTTGGGTAATATGGGAGGATTTTGGGTATATTAATGGTGCAATTTTTAAGTTTGAAGTTTTGTGTTTCCATATTTGGGTTCTAGCTTGGCAAGTTGTGATGTTAGGATCATATTAGCCAGCCTTACACCTAACTGAAACTAGTTTAGATTTTATATATTGTAGTTTGTTACTTAGAAAAAAAGGGTAAGATATCCTTGTATCTTATTGTCTGTGACAGTTATATTCAAGTCTTAAGAAGTAATGATGCAGTTTCAAAGAGGACATTTACTGGATGGATTTTCTGTTATAGATAGTAATTATGATTTTTTTGAGTGACCAAATGTTTATAGCTTAATTTGGTCTCATTGGATTTTCTGATCATTTATGCACCACCCCCTTTACATCAATTTTAGTTTCCATTGTGTTGTGGTCTGTAATGGAATTCTTAAAGTAGTAGATTAGGATGCAACTGTTCGGTGAGTCCATGTTAAACTTAGAAATCTTGTCAGCTTACAATTGCAAGTCCGGGAATCCTCATCTAGCATTTTGGATTTTTACTCTGTCATCTTTTTTTCTGGTTATGAAATATTGGTTTGATCATCTTCCAACCATGTTATAACTATGATCATTATTATCACATTGTTTTCAAATGACCCTCTCTTGACTGACTAGTTACCTTCCTATTTTCTCTGAAATGGTGTCTCCATGATGTATTTTTTACTGGGTTTAGATTTAGTAGATATAGTTGTTATCCCAACTTGACATTTTCTCTTAACATTATTATCTTTTTAACACCCTAAGTTGTATAGGGAGCTCTTTAAAATAACTCTTCTTAAGAACCCATGATCACTTGATATTTCCTTTGATGAAAATAATGTGCTAAAGCTTGGTGAGCCAAATTTATCTCTGATGGAACAAATGTTTGCAACTAATTTGTTTGTGGCGTGGAATGTAATAGGGATGAGTATGCATAGTTTTCTGTGGCTGATAGAGTTACTGGAGAAAAATATTGTAACAGCAAATTCGTAATGTGGCTTGTAAATTCTCCATATTGATAGAAGACAACATTCTTCAGTTCCTTAA
The DNA here is from genome assembly GCF_011075055.1 of Mangifera indica. Taxonomy (NCBI): domain Eukaryota; kingdom Viridiplantae; phylum Streptophyta; class Magnoliopsida; order Sapindales; family Anacardiaceae; genus Mangifera; species Mangifera indica. Next base: position 23,340,786 of record NC_058137.1, on the reverse strand, counting down.
TGATTGACCAGGTGCCATTGAGTAGGTATGACCAGGTCTGTGTATAAATTAAAGAATCGGAGCCGGAATCAGCCGGTTCCTAGTATTAGAAATCAGAATGCCTATAGAGAGTGAAGAGAAGGGGAAACACAGAAACTGGTTAGGGGAATAAGAAAACAAAGTCGACATCATTGAAGATATTATAATCAGCTAATCAAATTCAAACCCTAATATATAACAAAGCCTAAATTCCAGCTAAACTCTAAGTAATGACATACGCACATGTGAACATTAAACATTGAAGGAGAATCGAGGAAGAATTGGGGAATTATCAAATTTAATAGAAGATTTCCAATGAAGGTCAACTGATTTAAGGGGAAACAAATGATTTGCAGGAAACGAGAGTAACTGAGAAATAGGATGTCATTTGGGCGAGGCGAAATGACATGAGGGTTGAGTTGATGTGTGGATATAACAAAATAAAAATAAAAAACGGGTCAGGTACTTGACCCAATACACTATTTGAACATATGGATTGGTTTCGAATTAGTTCTGATTTTCTACAAAAGAAAACCGATATCGAACCTGAAATGTGCCAGTTCCTCTATATTACATTGGCCTATGGGAACCAACTCTGTTTTTTCAATTTTGAATAGGAATTAGAATTGATGGTCAGTTTCGATTCTGAATGGGTAATTTGTTCATCCCTACCATTTCGTATTACCTGAATCATAGCTAGGGAAACAGCTAAAAGCTGTCTGATTTTGGTTAAACAAATTTTGCAAAACATAGATTAAATACAGAGTTAAAGACATTATCGCAATTATTACTGTTAAATAAAGATTTGAGTCACGTCAAAATTGTACGATTCAACCAAAAGTACATTGAAATGGTACAATTCCTACTGGAATGGCGACATTTCAATGCGATTATAAGCGCCGTTGGTGACAGTTTTAATTTTTAATTTTTTTGTTTTATAATTATTAACCCAAAATTAATATAAACATTCAAAAGTAATATTTTGTTTTAGTGAACATTCGAGAGTAATAAAGATTTTTTTTTTGTCTGTTTAGTGCATCCCAAAATTAAGCTAACTTTACTAACAAAATCTGATGAAAGTTAAGAAAATATCATTTTCAATGTTTTAGGGTGGATAAATGTCATTGGAACAAAAAAAAGGTTGGAGGAGGGAATTAAGATTAAGCCTTTTTAATAGGCCAAATGACCTACTGTCGGCTGAAGATTCATCTTCATATGAGAAATAGGAGAGGAGAGGTTGATTAGCTCTAGTCCTCAAATAAACGACAAGAGAGAAAATACAAATTTTAGAGAGAAAATAGTTATTTTTTAAACTTTAGATGAGAGAGAAATTGTTAGTTTTTAAACCTGGGGAAAGGGGAAAAATGTGATCAGTTTATAATTTTTTCAAATATTTTTATTAAATAACAATTTTATCCTTAACAGTAATAATAAAATTTAACAGATGGATAAATATTTAGATTTCAATAATTAACAGGTAAAAAATTAAGTTTACACTAAACCTTGAGTGGGAATTTGGGAAATAGTCATTTGGCCTTTTTAATATTTAAAAGTTGTCCAATTTTTAAGTACCCATTTGCGTGACTCTTTCAAATATTGAACAGAAATGAGAAATTTGACTACATTCATCTTGTGGGGCAATGTATATAGCATTATCTTTATAAAGCGTTTTATAAGTTAGTTCACTTTGAAAGCTAAGGCACTATGTTTCCCAACCAATACATTTCTTCCTTTTATTTAATTTCTTTATGTGTAGGTGTAATATTATTATTGGTTGTAAATTTAGTTATTGTATTTCATATTTATTTATCAGACAAAATTAGATAAATCTTCTGTTTGTGCATAAGTTTATGTATAAGTTCGTACATATAGTATTATTATTTATATAAAGAAGAGAAATGTTTTGAATGATTCATTGCATATCAAAAGAAATTTGGCCAAATGTCCATGTCCCACCCAATGTTTGAAAAAAAATATTTAAAATGTATAATTTTCTCATATTCACAATATTTACATAATTATCCTTATTTTCTTATTTTTCCATTATTGCTTCTTTTGTTTTCTCATGCATTTCTTTTCAATTAAGGTCAATCTTTCACTTTCTCTTCTTTCGCTTATTTTCTCATTATTGTCTCCTCGTCCTTTTCTTCTTCAACCCATATTTTTTCAATAAATGGTAATATCTCTTTTCATTTTCTTTCTGACACTCATTTTCCCATTATGTCTCTTCCCTCTTTAACAAGGCATCAATGGTTTTTTTTTTTTTTTTTAATTTCAATCTATATTTTACTCTTCTTTATTCCATTAATTTCTTTTAAATAAATGTCAAACTGTTCATTTTTCTTCTCCTACTATTTTCTTTTTTCAATTCAAGTAAATTTAAATCTAAGGTTATTAGAACATTTTTCAAGGAAATTAAAAATTAAAAGAGTGATGATGAAGATGATGGGAGGAGAAAGATGGTTAGTGGTGAAGATTATATGAAGAAAAAGATAGTCAATAGTGGTGTTGCTGATAAAGATAATAAGAGAAAAAAGAGGATAGTCAACAATAGTATCGCTGATATAGATGAAAAGAGTAAAAAGAGGTTAATCAATAGTTGGGATGAAAATTAAATCTTAAGATTACAAACGAAAATAGAATTAAAAAGGAAAAAGAATTTTCAGATAAAAATAATTAAATATAATTATAATTATTGGAGGATAAATTAATAAATTAAATATTATTTGAGAATAAATTGATCAATTAAATATTTATTTTATAGGGATATTTTTATAATTTTAATAAAATTATATACATTGAGAATTGAAATTTGCATGAAATGGTGAAAACATTTCCATCGTTATATTAACCAAGGATAAAATAGTAATTTATACTTAACAGAATTCATCAACAAAAGTAGATGGCATGTGGAAAATTAGAATTTTTAAACTTAAATTGCAAAAATTATAGTTTCACCGAACCTTGGGTGGGACAGTCATTTGGCCAAAGAAATTTTAAGAACTTCTTTTTTAAATTAAACCAATAGTTTCTTATTATAGCATCATGCATATTCTGCAAAGAAAAGGTTAACCAAATAGATTCATGAAATCTAATTCTCTCATGGACATGATAGGATGAATTTTCTGAAATTAAGGTATGGTTCAGTATATCCATTAAATGTCTTGGGTCGTAAGGTTTCACCATCCAACAAAAGAAAAGATGAGGCGAAAAGAAAAAGTTAACATAGAAGGTTGAATGAATAAAATTTAGTGATAGATAAGGATTAGACAATTTTTTTTTTTAACAATCAAACTATATTTTACTCAAAATTGGTATCCACAATGTTGAGTTTAGTAAATCAAGAGTTTAATTTTAAAATATCGATAGAAGAGATTTGAACTTGTGTTCTTTCATACATAAAATCCTTATTTTTGTTACTTAAACTACTCTTAGAGTTGAATAGCAATTTAATTACTATAAAAGGTGAGCATAAAGGCTCCACTAATGTATTATTGAAGGTGGAAGATTTACATGGAAATTCTGATGATTCCTTTGCTAAGAAAGCAGCTGATTTCCCGCCTTTACTTTCCACCTTGTCGATAGAATCTCATCTATCAGTCTTCTTGCTCATTAATTCAGCAAAGCAATCCCTCCTCATCCTTCCACTCACAAAAACACCCACTTGAAAAAGAAAAGAAAAGAAAAGAAACTATGTATGTTTTTTCCCTTCTTCACACAAAACATACAAAGTAGATCATATTCATAATCAAAACGAAAGATACAAAAAATTGTGCTTTCTTTATTAATGACATTTTCATTACTTTCAACCAACTTTTCATATTACAACACTGAAAAGAGCATCAAAATAGTAAAGTGGAAGCTAAGTCTTCCCTAGCTACATCTATATCACCTGTAACACGCCATATATATGCGCTAAATCAATAAAAATTTATAATCCTTCAATCATATTGATTATTCACAAGGAAACACCATTAACAAGCTGTTGAAAATAAAGGAACACCAAAAATGAAAGAAAGAACACTAGTGCAGCATGTTAGTGAATCATAATTTAAACGCTGGTAGAACAGAGAGAGCCTTGATTTGAAGTTAGAGGAGGCGTTGGGAGAGTTGGTCCAAAAGGCAAAACCGCAACACAATTGACATTAAACCTGTAATGGCCAGAAACCCATGTGCCAACCTTCCACCTTAACTTCCCATTCATCTTTACATTAAGAACAAATTTTCCTGCTGTTTGATCTCTTCCCACTTCATAGCCAAACGAAGGTGCCACCGGCAGCCCCGTTCCAACCAAAGATGCTGTTAACAGATTGCTATCTTGGTGGCCTTGATAGAAAGGAGGAAGAGACGTATCAACAGTGATCTGTTGACCTTTGTACGCCGCGTAAATTTGTATCTGGTCGTAGTAAATGCCAACTTTTTCATTAGGGTTTCTGGATAAGAATGTAAATTGCATTGAGGAGTTGAGAAGGTGAGAGCCCGAGAGGTTGAGCTGATAAATATCGGCTTCCTTGAGGGTAAACTCAGGTTTTGAAGGGTGCAGGATAAGCCAAAGAAGGAGAATAAGCGAAAGAATTGAAGTGAAGATTGAAGAGAAGATGCAGAAAAACTTCTTGTGGTGCTTTTTAATGGAGAATCCTTGCTTATCGGCACAGTGTTTAGGAGATTTCGAGAAAACTCGAGACATTTGCAGAGGAGAGAAAGAGAGAAAAACTGGAAGCTTTACCAATTGCTCAAGGAACATGAACGAGAGATGGGATTAATAAAGGGAAGCAGAAAGCAACAATAATTGCGTCTTTCATGCTTTTGACTGGCAGCTGCTGAGAGATATTTGCTTCCAAACTTCACCAATTAATCTTTATATCTAGGGTTCTTATTTTTGCATCATTTTAAGCTGTATCTCCACCGTTGGATTAATTTTTTAGCTGTAACACATTTTCATATATGTGTAAATAATGAGGCAGTGGCACGATAGACAATGATCTCCAGGCATCTCAAAAGTCCATGCATATTAATAATTGCCAAATACATAAGTTCGTTTGACAAGTCAGGCCCTCATGGATTATGCACATAAACCTGTTTCTCATCAGTTAACAGCGATTAATTTTATATTTCTTCAAGTTTGTTTCGCAATATTTAGATGCTAATTGTGAAAGTCATTGATTATTTCTGTTGTGTTTGTATGGACAATAAAATAAGATAATCAATCTTAGTGTAAAATTTAGGATACAAATTTCATATATAGGGTTTCTGTTTAATTCTTTACTGAATCTTAAAGAAAGAGCTAGTTTAATGGCATACATGGATACTAAGAATATTCAATATTTGATTAGTTTTGCTGGTGTTTAAGACTGAGTAGGCAATTGTCCATGTTTAAGGGAAGATGTAGTAGATATTCTCAATAAAAAGAGAAGTGTGAAGCTCACAAAATGTAAGAATATTCCGGCATATCTTCCCCCCATGTTTCATGTTGACAATTCAAATAAAGCAATTAACCTAGAAAAAAGAGTACTTTCCATGTTTTTGAGCAACTAATTAAAGTTGTAAACAGCTTTTTGACCATTTGTCAATAACTCTTTTTTATGTTTTTCACATTTTGGGTACTCTTGAGGTTGAGGATTGTACTTATACAAGGCATCCTAATTGTGGGGGATTTACCACTGTAACCACAGGATTAATACAAGTTAATTAATTGTAAAAAAAAAAAATCATATTTAAGATGAAAAAATATAATAGTTTTATTATGTAGATATATTAAAAATCATATGTTCTAAAATAGGGCTCATTCAACATGCAACATGCTTTATGGAAAATAGCTTATTTTATAAATAATGATGGTTGTGTAAATTTGAAGAAAGAAGGAATTTATGTTTTTATTGATCAATTTGTGTATAGACTCCAACTTTATGTAAACAAGCCTCGTGATCTTGAAAGTGTAAAGAAAAGAAAAATAAATAAATAAAGGAAACTATATGTTGGAAATCAAGAGAAGTAATTCAATGATTTTAGGAAATCAAATCAACCTAATTCTAACTGGGTAAATCAAACATGAAATCATAGCATTGAATAGGTGAATCTTTATAGCCTTCCTGAAGCTGACGTAGTTCTAGAAAACACATCAAGACTTGTATACATTCAACTTTTTTAATGGTGTGAATGTCACACTCAAGCTATGAATGCAATGGTCTAAAACCAATCTGTAGTAACCAAGGCTCTTGGTAAACACATGCAAGTTGACACTGAGAGGGAACATGACCGATGCTAAACAACTTCTCCTTGTGCTTTTTCTAAACAAAGTGATAGTCCAATTCAATATGTTTCATTCGTTTGTGAAACATTGGGTTAGATGCAATATAAAGAGTAGATTAATTATCACAAAATAAGTTGATCAATCTTGGATATCAACAAACATGTCTTTAAGTATATAAGTTAGCCACAAATTTTCTCATTCACCTTCTCAATGACACAATATTAAGTTTGGTCGAAGATAAAGATATTGTGAACTACGTCTTAGAGTGTTATGTTAAGGAGGTGTCACCAGAATGGTAATGAACCCAAAAAATGAGCGTCAAGTAATAGGACATGCACCACAAACAACATCACAAAGCTTAGAATGTGACAAAATTGTTGCTAGGATAGAAGACACCATGTCTTGGAAATTGGCCTAAGACAGATTAGGGTGGGGTAAGGTGAGGTAAAGAAGTCTTTCAATGAGTCAACGATATAGATGGACATCTCACAATGGATCCCCTGTTTCTATTGTCAAATTATATTATTGTGAAATAAGAGTGTCAACTCTACACCCATTAATTGTTTCAGATTTTTTAACAATATCTTGAGCATATTTATTTTGATTTAAATAAATTCTTTCAACTGTATGCGAGATCTAAAGACCAAGAAAAAAACTCAACACTCCAAGATTTTTTACTTTAAAGCAATTTTGGAGATAGACTTTGAACTATTGACATGTTGTCTCATTATTCCTAGTGATTATCAAGTCGCCCACATAAACCAACACAATGATCTAAATGTCATTCCTATGCATTGTGAAGAGTGAGTTGTCCAAAATGCTTTGGCGAAATCCATAAAGTGAACAAGGTATCAAACAACTTGCCAAACGATTATCTAGCAGCATGTTTAAGGTTGTATAGATTTGTACAGCCTGATACTAACTCATGGTTTTTGATTGGGAGTCTTTAAGGTACCTTCACAAAAATCTTCTCATCAAGCTCATTATTCAAAAATGCATTATTGACATTTATTTGGAGAAGATCCCTTTCATCGGGTTTTGGTAAATTTTCATCTATAAAGCACATTATCGTGTTTGGATTGAGTATATTGATAATTGCTCTCCTCTAGATGGTATAGTTGCTTCCCTTAAGCAGATCCATGACCAAGTGATCTCTTGGTCTATTGAACAAACTCATCTAGTAGTGTGGAGGCCTATCATTTTTTATTGTAGCGAAAACCTTTGCATTTCCTTTAACCATTCCAATTTTTCACATTATTCAGTAGATAATAAGCTCTGATACCATGTAAATTCGGAGAAAGAAAGAATTTATGTTTTTATTGATCAGTATGTGTATAAGCTGCTCTATATATATATATATATATATATATATATATAAAACTCATGATCATGAAAGTGGCTAGAAAAAAAAAGGTAGAAATTATATACAGGATATCAAAAGATTTGATCCAACGAGCTCAGAAAATCAAATCAATAATTTCTTAAAATGAAATCAACCCAATTCTAATTGCGTAAGGGGATTCTCTACAGGTTGAAAGGAGAGGCCATGGAATTTCTCTGTCACCCGTAATCAAATATGGGGAATGCTTTTTTATAATAATTGAAGGGAAAGTGTTTTCTCCTTGTTGATTTATGGCGTAGAGGCATCTCTCTCTCATTATTCACTTTACTTATGCAAAAGTGTTTTTTTCTTAAGCCGTTTAGGCGCTGATTGGTGCTTTTAAGTATATGATTTTTCAATTGGCCAAAGGATTATCTCTCACCTGTGTTATGTTTCGGTGAAATAATAAATATATACTTACAACAAATAAAATATTAAAATACTTACCTAAGTTTTAATTTATTAGAATACATTTATAAATTTTTTTATTAGAATTTAAGGTATAAAATCAAATATTAAAACAGTTAAAATTATATCTTTTTTTTTAATTTGAAAAGTTAATAATTTTTTCTCAAAATTAAGTTTTAAAAAATTTATTTTTTTTCTAGAATATCAAACCTAAAATCTAGCTACTTCTTTTGACGAACGAAGACATCGTCTTCTAAAAGATGACCTTACATGAACATAATCTTTGGATGACGTTTCATCATCCAGATCTGGATGAAGGATGATGCTCGTCTTCTAGCAAAGTTTGGGGCCACCGACTATCATTAGTAATAAGAGATGAAATATTAATTTTTAAAATCTAAGAAAAAAAAGATAAAATTATATATTTTAAATATTATTATTAAATAATAGTTTTATTTTTATATTTAATGATAATTTTAATAAAATTTAAAGATAGATGGGTGTTAGAATTTTTTATTTATTAGGAGTATGTTTTTAGATTGGGCTAAATCTTTGGTGGGATATAGTATTTTGGCCTTTTTTTATTTTATAGAGCTCTGCACAAGAAATGTTATAAAGCAGGTAAAGGAAGACATGAAGAATCTATAAAACCGCTTTATGGAAACCTGCTCATACTTCTCGAGCTTTTTATGTGTCTTATCTAGCCGTTACTTTTAAGTTAAGAAAAGGGTGTATAATATAAGGTCCAAACATCTCATCCTTCTCTATCAGCCGTTTGATTTGGAAGGATACTTTGCTAGGTATCTGCCACCTGTACCAGATCATTGATGTCGTTTTTAGCTTCTCCCTAAAATTTCTAATGCTTATCTAGTGTTGTTAACACCTCTTTTTAGTAAAATTATCATTTTGTTTCTATTATTTTATTTTATTAAAAGTTAAATAACTATTCTTACTTTAGGTTTGATGAGACAATAAATTTTTATTCTTTAAGTTTCAAAAAATCAAATATTCATTTATCATTTATATCTATTTGATACAATATGACTTATATTCGTTTCTCTAAACTATTTTCTTTGAATTATTTCACTCCGTTGACATAATTTCAACCAAGTTTTCTCTTACAATATAAATAATTTTCAATATGCTAGTAATCTTTACAATTACTAAAGATTAAATTTTCTAACTAAAAAATATTTAGTCTCATAAAAAATTGAAACTCACTCTTTTATAATACGAATTTACGAAGATTTGAAATTAAAACTCTCTTAAAGAGTATATATAAAAGTGAAAACTTAATTTTACGTATTATGTATTGAGTATCGTATCGTATTATATAATACATTTTTTAAAAAATAAAATAATAAAAAATATTATTGATACGTCATCATTTTGAAAAATATCACAAACACTTTTAAAAATTTAAAATTTCTCATATATATACTTCTATTGTATCATCATTTAAAAAAAAAATGTATTGATTAGTATCGATAAAAAAAAAATATATCGTATATATAATACATTCATTGTATCATTTTTATTATGATATATCTCACGATATGTATCATTTTTATCTATATTATATCATATTATAAATACATATTATTATATATATGATTACAAAGAAGATAGACGATCATGGATTTTGATTACAACGAACGATTATCAGTATAAAACTCAAGAATGTTTTGCTCTCTATTATATTAAAAATTTTGTTTGCAAAAGTCAGTTTCAAATTGATTTGGTACATTTATATAGGAAATGCTAGAAAATTTATTTGTTATTCATAAATGTAGCTGTTATAAAAATTTAAAAAACATATAAATCAATCGATCGGATTTATTTAATCACCAAAGATAATATGATACTATTGTGGCGTTTACGTAACACTAATAGTTAGAAATTTCGTCACTCAAATTGCTCGGCCAAATTTTCAACGGCCAACAACTTGGTTTTTGGATGATCTGATGCCCAAAATTAGGCAAGCTCGGTGCCAACCGAATTTTATTGCAATTTGGTCGGCTAAATTTTATTGCAGAGCCTCACCTCCTTGACATACGTTTAAATGTAAATTGCGCATCGTACCCCAACAGCCCGTACCAAAAACGAGAGGCCTGTGCTTGGCCGCGAGCAGGTCCACCCTTTTTGACACGTCTTCTAATGTAAAATTGTATATCGTATCCCAAAGGTTCATACCGAAAATAAGAGGCTCAAGTTGTGACACAGTAGACCAAACCCTCTTAACATGTCTTAAAGCCCGTAAGATTGGTTAGAGTTTTAATTTTGTCCGTATCATTTGGCTTGATAATTTAGTTCACAAACTTACAAAAACAAAATTCAATTATCGTTGGACCACTCGCTCTTTCTTACGGACAAAAAAGCGATAAAGCAATGGCCTGTGCACTCAAGCCTCTGAAGTTTTCTACACCAAGCACCTATGACATTGACAACCTTTAACATTGCCCAGCCAAATTGCAATTTCTGTTTGTTGTTTTATGAAAAGAAAATAATTACTACCATCAATTTCGCCGCATCAAAACTTCAAGAAAAGCAAGATTTTGATATGACATTTAGATTGAAATTGACTAGCTGGGAATCAAATAAAATAGCATAACCCTGGGGTGTGATTTGATAGCAAGAATTACTGTATGAACTCTATAGCAAAATAAAGCAAATGAATTGAAACATATATATATATATATATATATATTACAGCTCTACTTTTACCATGGATACATGGTAATCTCCATATACACAAACATGAGGAAAATAGACTGCAAAAACATGTTACATCAAGCCACTGAAAAGATTTGTAAGATCTAATCTAAAGTTCTATCCTATTAAGTTTATAAGCCACCCCTCAAGTGAATTACCACACTGATTCTAAGATTCTGCCATCGTCGAATCAGGCTGTGCTTGCCGAACAAATTGTCCTTTCACTCTCGGTCGTTGTTCTGCAAGTTTCTTTCGACTTTCATACCGAACCTGTGCAAAAATTATCCGTTAACAGATTGTAATAATTCTGGTATTGGTTGCTATTTATATGCAGAAGAATGTAATGTACAATTTGTCTGTCCTTAGCAATCAAAAGTAGTTCCAATGATATATGTGACTGCAGTTCTTTACCTTCTTATCATAGCATCTGTCCTTTCGCTTCAAGCGAAACTTACTTAGTGCTGCTTCTCTTTCGATTGATCGATGTGAGTTTCCATTGGTGGGGCAAAATCCTTCTTCATTCTTGCTCTCTGCAGCAGCTCTGCCAGCAGCAACCTGATCAACATTGCTGTTACTTCCACAAGTGCTTCCATATCCTATGCTGTTCAGATGACTTATAGCACCATTACAGAAACTGCTACTTGCACTCTGATCCGTGGCTGGAGATATATGTCCTCGATCCTCCAGAGTCTCCAACCTGTGACTCAACATTTGCATGGTCTGGTTGATGGAAATGGAATTAATTGCATTTTCTCCAAGTCTATCATAAAGTTGTGAGCAATTACTGCTTTCAACATTGCCGCAATGGACTGGGTTCACTTGAAAGGTCAGTTCTCGCTGATTGGCTGAACTAGGACTTGGCATGGATGATAGACCCAATTTTGCACAAAAAATATGAGGTATTGCTGAGCCATAGCCAGTGCATAGACTATTAAGCCTCATACCTTTTACTGGAATTGGGACAGGAGATGGTTTCTGTTGACGGCACAAAGTTTCTCGTTCAGATTTATTAGATTGACTAGTAGCCAGAGAACTGATACTTCTTTGAGTACTTAGCACAAGTGGAGTATCAGAGTTACTTATAGTAACAATATCAGATAGAGTCTTCTCTGAGCCAGCTGCAAATTCTTTCTGCTGATTGCAAGCACCATGCAGTGTTGAATGTACTGGCTGCAAAGATCTGTTAGTGTACCTGAATTAAAAAATCAATAGATGTGTTAGAATATAGAAATTCATGCGGTGACTACAATCCAGTGGAACAGAAAATATGACTTCGTTGCTAATCTGCTTTGACTTCCCTCTACACCCGAAATATAATTAGGAAACAAATAAAAACAAACATGATTGAAACTTCAAAAATTTTATACTTGGTATGAGGCTTAATCGCCTATGCATTTTATCTTAAACCATTTCAAAAACCGAAAAGAAATTTAGTCCCCAAAACCAACACTCTCATTGACTACAAACCATAAAGAAGTTGAGTTCACATGCTTTCTGGATTAAAGAGCAAATCAGAGGTAACAGATCCTTAGCCATTAGGACATGACATAATAGAATTTTTTTTTTTTTTTAATTTTGAAGTAATAATGTAACCTATCAAACAAGAAAGACAGCCCACTGAACAGTTTATGCAGTTAATAGTGATCAAAATAAAGATACTAATATTAGGATAGACAGACTCACCGTGTAAAGGCAGAGGCATTAGAATGCCTGATGGTAAACCTTTGGTCTGCAACTTGATTCTCAAAACCACCAGGATGAGATCTTCTCAAGGAAAGATCCAAATCTGGAGTAGAATCAACCCTGCTTGCTCCATTGTTTGAGCAGGAATTCTGATTTTTGCATGCTCCCATGAAATCAATCGCTTCTCTAGAAGAATTGACAAGCTCATTACAGGGCTCTCTGGTGAAGGTCACATCCTTCCTTTGACTTTCTGGTTCTACATCCTTGCCCAAATTTCTAATGTTAGCATCCTTGCTGGCAGCTACTTCTGATCCTGGTAAATTTAAGGCATTCACAAAAATGTAAGTTGGTTTCTGACTGAACTGAGCACATAAGATGTAACCAGATTTCAAATGAAAAATTGTTATACCCCCAACTTCACTCTCATGAATAAGCATTTGCTGGCCATAATTGATGCTTGTTTCATGCGTCAGCATCTCTACATCATTTTGTAAGGATTTTCCCCAGAACGGTCTTGAGAAATCCTGCATCTCTTCCATCTGTGCACTCTCAGCTTCAAAGTCCGGCTTTGTACAAGAGCTCTGCAAGCAACAACAAATATGCACTCTCTATGACATATGAAACTTCATGTACCCAACCTAAGGCGAAAGGAAATTACTTTGAACCATAAGAGGTTTTATAAACAGAAATACAACACGCCCTTGATAATTCATACGTAAAGCATCCCAAAAGTGTCATTGGATAACCCTCACTTTGGGGCTGCCAGCATGTAAATTCAAGATTTAACTAAATAATTATTTATTTTTTAAATTAATACCAAGTTTTTTATTTAAGCAGTGGGGTTATTCTTGACAGAAACTAGGTTTAGAACTCTCATCTAAATTATACTATAAAAGACTGAAGGTGATTTCACTTTCACTCAAGCCTACAAGTGCTCATAACACTAACATAAAAGAAATTTATAAGCTGTTCAAATGTTCTGATAGCAATCCAACATGACTATATGAAAAGAAAATCGCAAATGATGATTTGCTTGTATCCCAAGGGAGAACATTAAATCTAGACAAACTACAGCATTTGCTGCCTGATATACAAAAGGAGAAACTCACCTGAGCATCACTCCCTTTCTCAACACATTCATCATTCCTCTGGATACAAGCCACATGACCACTGGAATGATTACTGACAGCATCATTTTCAGAAGTGCCTTCAATCTTTTGCTGTCCGACACTCTCATCTTGATCAACATTTCCGCCAGTGGTTGACTAATGGAAAATGGAAATGAAATAAGACTCACTTGGAAATAAAACAATAATAAAACTTATGTGAGAGAGAGAACCATAAAACAGCACACATACAGATTGCCTTCTCCATACATGCTGCCACAGATTTCTGAGCTCATTTCTCCTCAGAGGCTTAACAAGATAATCAGCAGCACCTCTCAACATGCATTTATATACAGTACTAACTGAGTCTTGTGAAGACATCACTGCATAATGAAAACAATAAGCACAAAATTTAAAGTTAATAAAAAGTCTTAAATAGAAAATTAATCAGTGATAGGTACATATCATACTTATAACAGGGATGTTTTTGCAAATCTCATGCTCCATGATTAGCGTAAGAAGAGCAAATCCAGATATTGACGGCAAATCAACCTCAGTCAATATGAGGTCTATGTTATGTGGTCTTCCTCTCAGTATTTCCCATGCCTTCAAACCATCAGGAACAGCAGTCACTGCTCAAAACAGAAGACAAAACCATGATCAATTCACATCAAAGCACGATTTTAGATTTTAAATATCACCCACTCTCCGTCATAGAAACCCAAATAAACAAATAAATGCTCAAAAACATGAAATCAACAACTTGCACTTTAGATTGGCAGAGTTAATACAGTGAGCTTTAGATTGTGTTATCAATGGGATATTAGTATCTCAAAAATTTCCTGACTACCACGGTTGTATGGTCCGAAAGTAGTGCCCAAATTAAAACTTGATATACAACTAGAGAAGTGTTTTTTTTCTTTAATTTTTAATAAATTGTGTAATTTATGTTGTTATGTAGGTTCTGTTATCTCTTGTATCTTTTAATTGCTTAATTTTCCTCTGTTTCATGTTTTGGTTCTAAATCACACCACCTTTTCGAAATTAATAATGTTTAATATAAGAATAAAACGACTTGTTAAACCAAAATGGCCTGCCTTATATCAAATTGCTTAATTTTTTTTCTTTTGCAATTTGACAATTCCTTTCTCATATCCAAACCTGCACATCACAAGCTGAACCACAAGTCCTGAACTTGAGCCTCAAACACAAATCTAAAAACTATAGTTTCTAAAACATAAACACTCCATAAAAAGATGAAATTCAGAAGCAAAGAAGAAAACAAACCTCTGAAAGTAGATTTCCTGAGAAGGGCAGCTATAATTTGCCTGGTAGAATCATCAGCCTCAACCAGCAAAACCCTCAAAGCCATCCTTTGTAAAAACCCTTCCCACTTCACCATTCCTTCACTCTTCTTCTCCATTAACTCTTCACTACTCAACACCACCTCTCCCATCTCTCTCTGCAACACCTCTCTTCAATGCTATCTTAAGGACAGACTTTTTTAAAATAAAAATATCTGAAATCTAGCATCTTACGGCTATTAAAATATCTTAACATAAAAAATATCTGATGCTCAATATTTTGTGAGGCCTGCACTTGCCAAGTCAGCACGATCAAAAGGCATTGGCTCATTGGGAGGCTGAGGCTCAACCTCAACCTCAACCTGTGGGCAACCTTTTTTCAAAGTTTACTTTTTATTTTTGTGATATTTTAGAGGGTAGGGCCCACATGGAAGATATAATATTAGTTTCACTTGTTAGATATTTTTGAGAGACCAAAAGATCTGATGGATAAAATAATGACACGTGGAAATACATTACGGAAAGTTGATTAGTGGCTTTGAAGTTGTCCAACGCTATCCTTAATATTGTTGGCTATGAATGATTGGTCAAGGAATTAATGGCGTATTATGATAAGACATTCGTGGACGTTATTGAAATTACCAAAATGGGCTTTTAGGGTTTCTACGTTTTGGCACAATCTCTTTCATACGTTTCTTTTTGTCTCCTCCCAAGGAAATTAGAGCGGCTAATCCACGTCAGCGTCTTCTTTGGCTTGAAGAAGGACTATTGTCAGTTTTCTCCTTGAGGTTTTATGAATTATTATAATTTTCCCCTAAGGTTTGCAAATTACCCTTGAACGTCCCTTGCAGCAAATAATGAAAACGCCCTTCATTTTAGACTGTTTAAATACAGTTACATCCCCGGCTTTTTCCAACAATTTCAAGGTTTAGAAAACCAAAATGGGAAGAGCAAATTTGGTTTCCAGTTTCTTTGGTTTTCTTTACACCACACTAGCGATCATTGACTTCTTTCATATGCAATATGGCTTCATCTGATTTTTTTTTTTTTTTGTGGAGCCACTATCAAGTTCCAAAATAGGTATAAAAGTGTAGGCAGGTGCAACAATGACCATTTAGGTTGTGTATACATGTGGCAATGGGTCATGCTGCCTAACTGTGACAAAATCTACTAGTATATTAGTATGTCAAGGTCATGTCTTTGTGAGTTTTTAGGGATTTTATTTATAAGATTATATATCGTTTAAATATTTTTTTAATTTTGTATTATTTTTTAACAAGTTATGTTAGACTAACATGTGGGTCTTATCCAAAGCTTCAACACGATAAACAGGCCATGTGAGTCATGCCAAAAAAAAAAAAATTGGATCATGCCATGGGCCAACCCTCTTTATATGTTTTTTTGTGTTTTTGCCTTGAAAGTGAGTTTGCAAGATGAAAATGAACGTTGAGTTAACATTAAATGGATGGTATTTGTAAACATCCTAATATGCCTATTGATCTATATTTCAATGTAATTATCTAAGTGTATTAATGATATACAACCATGATTAACAAGCTTACTCCAATCCTTACAACAAAGACAATAGCAATCCACATAGATTAATTAACCTAAATACTCCAAGTAGCAAAGAAACAAAATTGTTTTCATTATCTGGAATATCCAAGTTGTTAACATAGCTAATAAAGTGGCCCTTTTCTTACATCTTGTGACATCTTAAATATATTTCATATCAATAAAGCACGAGATAAATACTAAGTTTTTGTGTGTATCTCATATCGTTTGAAGATACTAAATTGAAATTAGTTAAACAGTCTATAAACTGTTTAAATTGTAAAGACATGTTTTGAGTTATAAAACTTAGAAACAAAATTATAATGCGTGTGTATCCAAAATAGACAATATTTTGATAATTAGTTAGGCTATTGGACTAGAGATAAATGGACCAGATTATTAAACTAGGGATGTTACACATCTGCCATAACTCAAAATCACCACAACATACTTAATGAGAAGCAAATGTTTAATATAACTATAAAATAAAATAAATTATGCATGACAGGCACAACCAGAGCCATTTCAAAAACATAACAAAAAGAGTAGCCACCATTCAATATACTCCAAAGAACAACTTTGATCAATGAGTTTACATCTCACCTCTTTCAGAAATTACATGCATCTGTTTCCCTAATTGTTCCAGTTTGTGCAAATAATTGAAAACTGACCAATAACATAATCGTACTAATTATTGGACCTTGCAAACTCCGCAGTAGACAGTTGTTTGCCTTCCTCTCCTTGGGGATTCATGCTTCTCTCTGTGTCCTGCCTTCTCAGGCGTGCCTGATCTCTCTCTATGGATGGGGTTGGTAAGTTTTGGAGCCCAACATATTAGGCGACATGATTTCATCAGGTATAAGCGAATCATATACGTTTCCTTATGTTGTCTGGCCTTAGTAATTGCTGCTATCATATGTTTACAAGGGACTCTTCTGATTTGAAACTTATCATATGCGTACTTTCTCGATAACCTTAAGTTGACGAAATGTATCCTAGACATATCACATGTACCTCAAATTCCCAAAAACTAGCTTTCTTAAGTATAATAACTAATATAAAAATTATTCATAACCTTTAAATGAATAAACTCAATCGATTTAACAATGGGAACTTCCTTCACCTCTCTCTCTTCCTTTTTTTTAACCAGGGCTCTTACCCATATTAATTGAATGGATAAATCCGAAGCATACGGACTAAACCACAATCACTATATCAAATAAATTAAGATTTTACAAATATGATAAAGGTTCAAATTCAGACTTTCTCTTTGAAAGTTCTACGGTTAGTGATATTATCACTACTACAATCTGTGTCAAAAGCACTTCTGCTCCTATATTTTGCCGGTTCCTTCATCAGGTAATTGTATGCTTCTTGACTGTAACCCTTGATACTGTCCATTGCAACCTTGAAGTCATACTCATTAGCGGCACCTGCAGCTGCCTGAAGCAAGTCCCTAAACTGCAAAGGTGGATGCATTAATCTAAAATTTGCAAAGAAATGGCTAGTACAATGTCTAATATTTGAATATGCAAAATGGATTTCCAATGCCTTAGATGAATCAAAAATATCTGGTGACAAACACTGAACCCTATAGCAGGATGAACACAATTGATTTGGTGAAACGGTGAGTTTTGACATTGTCCAAATCTAGTACAATACTTCTTCATTTTATAACATTGACAAATATCCCCACTCAAGCCAAAACACATCACTTTTCCTAATATTTTGACTAATATCCCTACATAAACCAAACATCAATTTTCACTACATCCTCATCATCACATCCCTTACCGTATCACTATCTTTACTGCATTATCATCACCAGGAAAAAAAACAGTAACAATTAACAGTACTCAGCACTTCAAAAAACTGCTACTTCACATCTCAGTATGGTTAAAATGTCAACTTTTTGACACTATATTGGCAGGCACATATTGAATCACTAAATTCTTAGTTGCCATCTAATCTCTAACATAGTGAATATCAATCTCAATATGTTTAGTTCTTACGTGCAATATAGGAATAGATGCCAAAGCAATAGCACTTTGATTGTCAGGCCACATAATAAAAGTTGTAAAATCTAATCACGCCACAGAATAGAGCACTTCGACTTGGACAGATAGAGCACTTTGCCACAGAATGGAGCACTTCGACTTGGACAGATAGTGTACTTTGACTTGGAGCTGAGGAAAGAGAAAGGACATAGTAACTTGATGTGTGAACTGAAGTCAGTCTTTAAGGATTTTTATTCTCTGAATTAGAACAATCCCCCGGGATTCAGCAGGGTCTTCTGAAAATATTTCTGAAACGGGAACAACAAAAGATTATGAATATGAAATCAGCAGGATGACAATGGTTGTATGAAATTGAGTTGTTTATTTTTTTGGTACAAATATCAAGGCTTTTATAGTGGAAAATAAGGATGTTAAGCTTGAATAGGACATATGAACTATGGCCATATGTTCAATGGGGTAACGTTTCACCAAGTTGAATAACCATATCTTCAAGGTAAACATATATTTTGCAAAAAAAAAAAAAAAAATAACTAAAACGATGATGGATTAAAATGGACTGAATACTATCTTTCTCATGCGTAGGGGCAGTGATGAACCCAGGATTTTTTTCAAAGAGGGGCCTCTACGATCTCTCATTGTTTGCCGATAAATTAACGAAAACTTAAAAATAATAATAATAATAATAAAATATTAAGAAGTTGGAAAGGAAACAATGCGACAATACAATTGATTCTTAGTTGTGCGTAAGCACACATGTAATAAGACAAGCTGGAAGGAAAAAAGAGGGCAAAAAGCCTCATATTTTTGTCAAAGGACATGTGATTCCTAGTTGTTGCATACTTCCTATGAGAAACAGAGCATATGATCAACCCACTTCCTGGAATAAAGAAACTATATCCGTTAGGCCAAAATTGCACCTACCAAGTTAATTGTCAAATCATAGCAGCCAAACGCCTCATTGCTATCCAGATTGGTTGTATTCTTAAATTGATATATATTAATTATTAAAAATTTAAATATCTTAAAATTATCAGAATTAATTAATATTATTTATTTTCTTTTTAAATTTAAAATACTAACACTTTTTTTTTAAATTAAACTTCGATATGTTGTATAGAGTTTTTTTTTTTCTTTTGTCTTTTGATACCATCTTCAAACGAAGATGTTATAGATCACATATCAACGTGCATGTAAACAACTAAACTAGAAGGCAAATGAAAGAACACAATTGTGAGCCATCATATACCTCTGCTATTGAGTTTAGAAGAGATTAATATATGATTCTGACTATTTGAGAGCAATTTCAATTTTAGGATTTTAATAATATTTTTTTAATTGGGCTGGGCATAATAATTTTTTTTGGGCATGTGAGATCAACTTTTTTTATTAACCATTTACAAGACCATAGAACAAAAATTTTTTCACCCTAGTTAATGTAAATAAAATTTTTTTTAACCCAAAAATCCAGCATAAATAGATTAAGGAATCCAGCACAAATTTAATACTTGCCGATAGAGCAAAACCCTTGAGGCTTTGTTGAGAAATATAGAGGCAAAACGTGCTTAGATATTTGAGCCATTATAAAAATCTTGAATTTGTAGAAAAGGAAGACAAGACATTCACCAATTTTCTCTCTCTCCAACGAAAGTGTGGCCAACGCATGCAAATATTTCGTATGATAATAGCTTAGATTTTGCTAAAGGGGAAATTGAAAATTTTAGCACTATTTTATTCCGTGTATACAAAATTGCCACCTATCCTAATGATTTCACAAATATACCACAACAGTACTCACCTTTCCCAAAATACCCCTCTTCAATATTTCAAGCGTATATTCTCTCTTTCTTCTTCTCTGCAACTTTTTTTTCTCTTCTTTCTCATCTTTCAAGTGATAAAAGAATCATGTAGAAAATAGAATAAATGTTTCAAAAATAAAAGAAGAAAGGAAAAAACTGAAAAAGGAAATTGATTTCAGATTAACAATTCTTTACTGAAAAAAAAACTGAAAAAAAAGTTAAAAAGGTTGTCAGAAAAAAAAACTGAAGAATAAAACTGATTGGCAAATCTTATTCGGTAGATTTCAGATTTCAGAAAACTAGAAATCTTATCGGTAGATTGGGTATTTAATTAAAAAGAAAACTGGAAAAAAAAAATTTTAAATGGTTGGCATGGGTTGGCGTTTTATAATTTTTGGGGGTTGGCGTTTCCGCCAACCCATAATACTTTTTTACAGGCAAAGGGTTGGCGTCACCAGGCACCAAGCCATTATATTATAATATAATATTATATTATATTATATTATATTATAATATTATATAATTTAATATATAAAATAAATTGATAAGGGATTTCGCCTATCCTCACAATAATATATACATATGTTATATTATATAAATATTATTATTAATATATTAATAATAATAATAATATATATAATATATTATAATATATTAATGTATATTTTTATTATATATAATATATTATAATATATATATATATATATATATATATATATATATATATATATTAATATTGCCAAAGGTTGGCGGGGTCGCCAACCCTTGGCGACGCCAAGGGTTGGCGACCCCGCCAACCTTTGGCAATTATATATTATATATTATATATATAATATTAATATATATATATTATATATATAATATATTATATAATATATTATATTTAATATTTATAATTATATAATATATATTTTATATAAAATTATATAATATAATATATTATATAATTATATGTATATTATATTATAATATTATTAACAATATATATAATATATTATAATATTATTAATAATATATATAATATTTTATATTATAATATATTATATATTATTTTATTATATATAATATTATATATATAATATTTTATATTATAATATGTTATATATTATATATATAATATATAATATTAATATATATATGTTAATAATATTTCAATCTCCAGTCTTCTCTCATGGAGACTTTGTGTCTTCTCTCTTCTCTCTCTTCACAGACCTGAAGTGCTTCTGCTATTATGGAAGCACTTTTGGAAATAGCTGTGCCCACTTCACGAAAAGCACTTCCACTTGCAGTACTTGTTATATATATATATATATATATATATATATATATATATATATATATATATATATATATATATATATATTATATATTATATATAACAGTAAAGGTTGGCGAAATCGCCAACCCTTGGCGCCGCCAAGGGTTGGCGATTTCGCCAACCCTTATTAACTATTATATATATATTATAATATAATATATATATTATATTATATTATAATATATATTATATTATAATTGTATTATATATATTATAATATAAAATATTTTATTATATATTATTATTAATATTATATTATATATTATAATATAAAATATTTTATATATTATTATAATATTATATATAAAATACAATATATATAATATATTATATTATAATATATATTATATATATTATATATATATAATAATAAAGGTTGGCGGAATCGCCAACCTTATTAAGTATTATATATATATATTATAAATAATATAATATATTATATAATTATAATTATATATTATAATATATTATATATAATATAATTCTAATTATATAATATATTACATAATATATAATATTATAATATATAATTATATAACAAAATATATATAATATATTAACAGAAAAAAAAAAACAAACTGAAAATTTTGGGAATTATTACGCTAACTTTTCCCACACCACTTGTTTTGCTTTATAAAGGGTGAGCCCACTCTACATTAATGCTACAGGCCAGTTTCCCTTATCGTCAACCCAGACTCCTTTTACATATATATATATATATAATATTAATATATGAATACATATATATATTTTTTATATTATTATAATATATATATATAAATATATTATAATATAATATTATAATATGTATTCATATATATTATAATATTATATATAATATATAATTTTAATATTTTAATTATATATATTATATAATATATTATATTATTATATTATTAAAATAAATTAAAAAAGGACGCCAACCCTTTTGGTGCTAAGGGTTGGCGTACTACATTTTTTTTTTATTTTTAATATTATAATATATAATATTAATATTATCTATTAATATATTATATATAATATATTAATAAAAGATAATTATAATTATATAATATATTATATAATTAATATATATATATATATATATATATATATATAAAATAATTAATAAGGTTGGCAGAATTGCCAACCTTGACGTTGGCGATTCCGCCAACCTTTACTATTATATATATATAATATATAAAATATATATTATAATATAATATATTATATATATTATATTATAATAATATATAAAATATTTTATATTATAACATATAATATAATATTAATAATAATATATATAATATAATATTTTATATTATAATATATATAATATAATATATATAATATAATATATATATTATATTATAATATATATAATAGTTAATAAGGGTTGGCGAAATCGCCAACCCTTGGCGCCGCCAAGGGTTGGCGATTTCGCCAACCTTTACTGTTATATATATAAAAAATATATTATAATATATTTAATATTATATATAATATTATAATAATATTAAATATATTATATTATATATTATATTTTATATATAATATATTTTATATTATATATGTAATATTATATTATAATAATATTATTTAATATTATATATATATAATATTATATACATATATTAAGGGTTGGCGTTACACAGTAACTTTCACGCCAATTTTTTTTTTTTTAAAGTTAAATATCCAGTTTTTTTTGTTTCACTTAAATCTTTAAATCTCAATTTTTTATCTTTTTCCAGTTAAATACTGTTACATAGTCTTCTCCCATCATCATTTCCTCTAAGGTTTATACAGTGGATATGTTTGAGTTTTTGTGGGTTGCTCTTTTTTTTTTAAATCCTTACTTTGAAAAATTCTTAATCTGAAAAATTTAGTTTTTTTCTTTCTGCTTTTGTTTTTTAAGATGAGGAAGAAGTGATAGTGATTATTTTATCATTTTGAAAGAAGAGGAAGAAGAGAAAAAAAAATTACAGAGAAGAGGAGAGAGAATTTATGTATGAAAGACTAAAGAGGGGTATTTTGGGGAAGGTGAGTACTGTTGTGGTATATTTGTGAAAGCATTAGGATAGGTGACAATTTTGTATACACGGAATAAAATAGTGCTAAAAATTTCAATTTCCCTTGCTAAAGACATGCCCTTAAAAAGTATTCAGTCTGCTGCAGATAAAGTTGATGAAGTCCTGCCGATTGCACCACCGAGGAAACATTGTTTTGTTTTACTTATTTTTTATATTCTAGCTTATAATCATCCCAACTCTCTCTCTCTTCTCTTTTGTAGCATTATTTCATTGCAGAATTGTCGTTTAGTTGAGAGAAAAAAGAAAACTAGACAATGTTCTTCCCTTGCACATTCTTCTCTGTCAAATACGTATGATGGAACCAAATGCAATGATAATGTTAAGTGGGTTTTACATGAACGGCATTTTGTAAAATTCACTAAGAAAAAAATTGATGGTTGAGGCATCACATTCGTCAATCATCCATGCAATCCTGGGCAAGGCCACTGATGAATTAATTGGGAAATTAATCATCTAAGCCACCACCTTAAATCATTGGTAGTTGAAGGTGGATAAATCTCCTCATCCATGCTGTCATTGCAGAAAGACCCGTAGGATCGCTGTTCGTGATTGCTATGATCACTAAGATATGGATCAGGATTTGGGAAAGAAAGGCGTTTTTTAGCCCTTTCTGAAGCTGAATGCCTCTGCCTTGGTGCACTTTGTGACCGCAATCGTGCCTTGGCAGATGCAGTCGCCGCCATGTAGTTTGGCACTGCTGCCGAATGCACCTGAAGAGTCCTGGTTTTAGTCGGCGACGGTGTGATGGGTGAGCCGCCTGAGCGGAGAGGAGAAGAATGCGAAAACGAACTGTGTCTTTGTGGCTGGTAATTATGGCGTAATGGTGATTTCTTGACGTAGGAGAATGGGCGAGAGGTGTCAATTTCAACGGTTTTTATGGGCTCAGTTTCTCTTAATTCTCTTCTTAGCCATCTCCTGGGAGTGGGATTCTCTTCTTCTTCACTTTGAACGCCGTCTCTCCCATTTCTCCGTATCTTTCTCACCATGAAAAGAGGAAGTTTATTATAGATGTAACTCACAGAAGATTTGATTAATTAATCAATGCAACTGTAATGACATAATTAAAACCTGTTTAGAGAAATCATAAGCAAGAGCTTTTTCACGTTTCCAGGCAATTTCATCATGATCATCCCAATGGAGCAAATCATCTGCACTGCCGCCTTCATCTCGAGACTGCAAACAGAAGAGCCAGTTGAAGCTGGCTATTTATCTCAAGGAAATTAATTCTAAGTAAATAACATTATAGGAGAAATCTCTTACAGTAATAATGGATCTGTGGTCATTTGTACAAAACGCCATGCGTTGTTGACGAACCCGAGCTTGTACACGAACCAGAGCCTGCATGCATTGAAGAATCTGGTTTGCTCTCTTTCGAACATTGTGGCCTCTAACTAAAGCTTGCAGTTTTACCACCGCCTTAAGAGCCCGAAGAGCTCTCCTTGCCTTCAAAATCACACTCATTAATCAATTTACCACTTTAAAATTTGCATAAATTAAGCTCTTAATTTAACTACCAGATATCCTCTAAAAGCTGTCTGTATAACAATGGCCGCCAAATGTCGTTTAAGCAAAGTCGAAGGCCTAGAAAGACGAACTGCTTCTACGGCTGCTTTGGCTGTTGCTACTGCTGCTTCAGCCATGGCCACTGCAATGTCATGTCTTTCCTCAGCTTCAGAAATGTTTGCAGTTGTAGTTATGGTCCTCACTTCTCGGTGTTGTGTAATTGTTTCTTGATTCGAAGGCTTCTTGAAAATCCATCTTCTTTTTCCTCTCTTCTGCAAAACACCACAAAAAAATTAATTTCTCTGACCCTGTTAAACACTAGCACTAATAAATTTATATTAATAAAAGAACAAGCCTATTGACGACTTGACTGGAAATTCTAAATAACCTTTTCCTCTTCCTCTTCTTCTCTAGCATTAATCCTCTTCTCATTATCCTTTGTAGGAGACGTAAAAGCTCTCTTCACTGCAGTCAACCAAGAATTTCCTCCCATCTTCCTCGTAAAAATGTTATATGAAGTAAGTTTCAGCTAATTGGTAAACCAAACAACATTAAGTAGAGTTGGGGCTTCATTCATCGGATGCTTCTTGATGAAGTGGTTGGCATCTTTAAATGCACAAAGCACGGAGACATGAATGCAGTATAAAGGAAAAGCACTGCATTATTGTAGCCTGGCACATGGGTGTAGCAAGTCCTTGGATTCAGGAAGCAGGCCCTGCAGTGCAATATATAATGTGCCATCGTTAAGATATATAATTATATATTATGCAGTAAAAGAATGGTGTTTTCTTGCGCCACAAAGAATGCTAATGAAGTGTGTCAGATGAGATGAGAAAGTTGTAGACAGCATCAAAGACTGTCCTCGAGAATGATGAAGGCTGAAGCCAAAGAGTTTACTTTAGGCCTTTGGCTTTACACTAGTGCATGGTAATTTCTGTGTTTGATAACTCTGAAAACTCTCCTGGCTTCACGTGCTTAAGAGCCCTAAGATTTTCTGAAGTATATCCAACAATAAAGCAACCATTTCCCAACAATTTTTTTCAGCTTTAATTCTTGATAAAACTCAGTAACATAGCTTTACCCAAATCACCTGCAACTTAACAAACATCTTTCTTCTTTCTGTATTTTGTTAAGGAAAATTTACTTCTTTATATTTTACATACAGTAACCTACCCAAAGGGGTTTCTTGTGTATTTGATGTAATGGAAGCATGTAGCATATTTGCCTGGTTAATTTTTCATCTCAAAGGAGATTCATTATTTAAAAGTTATGTGTTATCGTTGATTGTTTGGTTTAAGAGATTTAGTTCTAAACCCAAAGGGTAGTTTGAATTGCTAAATGTGGAATCTTTAAATAGTTTCAAAAGGGTTCAAACCCTGCAAACATCATACCAACGTCAGACTGTTGTATTAAATAAAGTATTGCAGGAGGAGAAGAAAGAAGCATGAGAAGACAACTGCAAACTCTACTAGCAAGGCTATTGAGGGTACCAACTGGCTCAGTTTGAGTTCAAACAGAGGGATGATAAAAGTGTCGATCTTTCATGGATGCAATTTGGTTTCAACTAAGAGAAATGCAATGAGTGGAAAGTCTTTGAAGCTGTTGGCTGAGAAGAGGAAGAAGAGGGTGTTATGCTTGGCTCTACAGGGGCTCAAATTGAAGGCGGGAGTCCTGTCCAAGCCTTCGAACATAATCTGTCATTGAAGCATGATCCTTTTATTCTCTTCCTCTTCTGTTTTTCCCCATATGTAAACGATGACCCCAGTCAACCTTCTATATTTTATTTTATTGGCTACTTTAAAGGTCAGGTTGTTGCAAATATCAGATTATGAGCTAACAAAGTTGTTTAGAAACGGGTAGTGCCCAACTTACTATAAAAGCATCAAATGCTCTCACTTAGGCACAAAATAAAGTAAACATAGTAAATTCTAAAAGGAAGACATTTTATTGATTTATGATATTCATTCATGGAATTGAAGAGACATTTATTATTCGTTAAAGTCCCTGTCAAATTCCTCTCAGCTAAAGGGACAATCTTTATCAAACTACTATTAAATACTAAGGTAGACTACTCATAATCTTTACTTCTCTTTACATGCTAGGAATACATCATTTCTTCTCTTTTTAAGTGGGCCAAATTGTAAGTCCCTCATCAATGCACTCCTTTTGCGAAGTCGGTATCTTCCCAATTTAGACCCAGAGAACCTTCATAGATATTTTATCCATTAGCTTATTGGGAATGAGTTTGGATGATAAAGGAGTAAAATTTCAAAAAATAAAAGCAGAAGTTTATAAAACTATTAACTTTTTAATACAGTAATTATGAAATTGTTTGTTAAATATAAATTTTACTATTTATTGTGATCAAGTCAATATCAAAACGACAGTCTAATTTAAGTAAAGTTTTTTTGTTGTAAGAAAATATTAGTTATTTAGAAATATTTCTCATGACACTATTATTTTGGAGAATTTTTTAGGTTTAAATTTGTTATCATAGTAACGATATTTCGCTCTACTGGTATAATGTTAGCCTGATCTTTGCTCGTGCCCTTCTTTCTTCCAATAATAAGTCCAACTTTAGAGATGACATGTAAACATTTTCTTGTCTTCATTGAGATTTTAAGTTCTTAGGGAAGGCATATGTATTTCCCCTAGAATCATAACTTCTGCTCTGAAAGGTAAACTATAAGGGGTTTCTCTGGTAGTTAAGTTGTGTGGTGAGTGGCTCCATCAACCCAAAAGACTTGTGTAAGCTCCTCAAACCAACTACCAAGTTCCCTTTCTTTCTAACTTGGATGGTTGGCTCTATCTATATGCTTGCCTTGGGATGCGCTGGTGAGGAGAATCTATGCTCTATTCCAACCACTTGAAAAACTTGGAGAACATTTCATTGTTATAACGTTTCAGTGATTATGGCACATTGGATACATATTACCATGGGAAGAGGGGGCGATTTGGGAGGATAGCTCAGGCTGTGAAGTTGAACTTGAGCATATTTCTAAAGTGGACTCTCGGGGCTCGTGAGTATAATCCTAGTGCCATTATTGTCCTATGTTATTGAACCATCCACATGTAAGGTCTAAAGTGCTGGGTTTTGTTGTGTAGCCTGAATTATTTGTTGCACTTGTAGATCATTTTACCACTTACTTTGAAGCTGATGCATCCATTCATCCACACGCCCACTTACATAATCTCATAGTCATACCCTGTTAAGCTTTTTGGGCCACTCTTGTTGCACAACAGTGGTTATTAGCAACTCTGGTGAAACACATTACTCTCTTCCAGCCACACTTGATATATATAATCATATGATTAAGTTATTTTAAATTAAAGATAAAAGAATATTTAATCACATAATAATTTATATAAATATATACACATTTATATCCCTAAAGTAAATATATATAATTGATATGTTAACACAATAGATAAGTCTTCCATTTAGAAGGAAGTATAAAATAATTTAACTCTAAAACCAAACCAAATCGTTTAAAACTCATGGTTTGGTTAGGATTTGGTTAAAAGACCGTTTGGTTCAAGTTAAAAAATTTTAAAAATATGGTTTGATTTAGATTGCATTTAGACAATTTTCAAACAAAAACAAACCACCAACCATTTTTTCAATATATATACATATTCATGTTTTTATTTGTCAAATAAAACACATTCCGCACGTTTAATATAAATTATATTGTATGAAAGATATAAACACTCTTCAACAATATATTTTCTAATTTATTTGTATGCAAGGTCTTTTTATGGAAATGTATAAACTATAATGAAAAAAATAGTAATACAAAGTATTTTTAAGAAATATTTAAAAAATTGTATAGTATAAAACAAAATTTATAATCATAAATGTTGAAAAGGCACCAAATACAAAATTTACATATATAATAGCTCCAACTTTATGCATATACTATTGTATATGTAGTGTATTGATTTATACGTGTAGTACCGAGGTTAGGTATTTTAGTGTTTTAAACAAAAGATCCTAAAATTGGTTAATGCTTATAAAAAAATAAACATAGTATAATACGAAACGTATCCACTTTGAATATATAAATATATACAAACTTACATATATTATCATGTGATTAAATATTACTTTATTCTTAATTTAAAATCATCTAATCATATGATGATACACATCAAATATGTACTCATTTGTGTACTCGAAATAGATACGCATAATTTTATTATTAAAAGAAACACTTGAAATTTTGGGAATTAAAATAATAAAGATAACTATATAAGGCCATCCAAACCAGGAAGGGGAAATAATAATAATAATGTTTACCAAGGAAAGCAGGCTTCTTGAGACATGAGCACAATTTCATGCATCTTATGAACACATCAAGGCAGTAACATAATGGAGATACAAAACCCCTCTATGATAGCTATTAGATTTCTTTTTAGACTTCTAGTAGCTATTGATCTTTTTTTAAACCAATCAACAAGCAACCGTATCCAATAAGCATGTTATAGACAAAAATCCATTTTTTTTATTTATTTCATCTTTTCCATGACCAGAACAAAGGGGATGATACATATTACACCATGACTTTGAAATAACAAAAACCTTGCTTCCTACTATTACCACTACACATTCAGTTAGAGCATAAAAGAAGATAAGGATCAAATAAAATCCTGACCCAAGTTATCTTAAACAATAGAGAACCTTAATTCTCAATGGCAAACATGAAGATGCATGAGTCAAAGTAGAAAGTATCATACACTACATGAAAAAGAACACAGTAAACACATCATCCAGCTTTGCAGAAAATTTAAATAAACATGATTAATCACAAAACTCTCAGAAATTATCTTTATAGAATCTCCAGTTAGATATTTCTGACATTAGATTTTACAGACCACCCCTAGAAAGTTCATCCTGATGTGATGTGAAACATAGATTTCGCAATTCATACCTCAAAAACCCATTAAAGACTCAACTCTATATTACGGCTTTCAAGAAATGTCATAATAAACCCCTTACAGGTAACAAAGATACTGGGCCAAGACGCATAAGATTAAAAGATAACATAAATGCCACAAGTACCTTAAAAGATATTTTCTGTATCTATATGTATATAGATATATTATCACCAGTTGACCAGTCCAAGGAACAACTAGGATCACTCAGTGCAAGGGCAAACGAGTAGCACGTGGCCGAACTGGAGTCTTGGAGGGGCTTACCCTGCGCACAGAAAATACAATAATCCTTAAATAAACTTGATAATAAAACTTATGGGGAAAAAAATAAGCCAAAATAACCTTATTGGCAGTGATCCCAGAACAGCACCACTACAGCTAAGAGCAGCAATTGCACTTTCAGCCTGCAAGGCCAAAATTAAAGCATGGAAATCATTTTTAGTTGTAGCACTGAACAGATCATGCCGAGAAAAAGAGACAATAAGGTTATCTAGTGCAATGATTGTAGGTTTAATCACTATGTCCTGAGTTTACCCATTCCAAAATACGGGTAGAGTCCCCAGTTATCGAAAAAAAAGGTTCAAGCGCAGATATTAGTAATACGGTACAAATTCTTAACATTCATTTATCATTATCTAGGAATTTAGAGATTTATTGAATTGATAATATTAGAAGTTACATTTTGCTTAATAATCTGTCACCAGTTTATATCATTCTAAGGAATTCCCAATCACAACAAGGCCAAGAAAAGAAGGAACCCATTTCATATAGACTAAAATCAACCTCACATATATTGCAGAGAGGAAGGCAAAAAAGTCATGTCCAGGGCTCAAGTCATTGGTCCTAGAGATAAGAACATTCAAAATTATATAAGCACAAACGCTTCAAACAGGATGCTATCTGTTGGTGGTAATCAGCAAACAGAAACAGGAGCAAACCTAGCAAAATACACTCCTTTAAGACTTAAAAAAAAAGGGGAGAAAGAGAAATAGATTTAAATGAAGTGAAATTCAAGTGATTTTGGTTTAAAAAAAGCAGAAGGAGAATACAGCAAAGGTGGATATGAAGAATCCAAATTCCTCCTCGGATTTTCTTAGTTTTCAACTATTATTCGGTGTATGGACAGAAAGAATGTAATAGAAACTGAAGGAAAGTATACAACACTCAAGTCTTTTCTAAAACTAGAAGTTGAGAAAAAATGTCAAAATTCATTATGATGCGTCCTAATAATCCAACATGGGCATATACAATATAAAAATTAACAACAACAGAAAACAAGTTTTAGGCTAGTAGTAACTGGGTCCAAATCCTACAAGTTATCCTTTTATATATGCCTCATGACAAAAAATCAACAAATGAAACTTTTGCAGAATACAAGAATGTTGAACACTCAACAGCCTTATTAAATAATATATAAGCATCTTATTCTTGCTAAGCCCTGATCACAACTTCTCCCAAGGATTAATTGCTTTAAACATAACAATCACCTAACTACTGAATACATGACTGCATATATTTACAACCTACAGATTGAAATTATGTTCATCAAGCAAACAAACACATCTATAACCATTTTCAGAGGAAATGCCAATTGATTCAGTGACATACTAGGCAGGCAACTGGAAAGGAGAAATAAGCCATGCAAAGTAGATCATTGAGATTCAAATAGAAAGCTAAAAGTGTGTCAATATGGATTTGTAATGTTGCCAGTCACTTTCTTTGTAACCATTCTCCATCTTTATGAAATTGATGAAACCCCACATCCACTACTAGAATTAGATTAGAACCGAGTCCATTCAAGCTCGAGCTCGAGCTCGAGCTCGAGCTCGAGCTCGGCTTGAACGAACCTAAAACGAGTCAGCCCTATACAAGCTAGCTCGAGCTAGAGCTAGAGCTACTTGCCAAATTTACCAATTAAAAATTTTTGATACAAAACGACGTCGTTTCGACCAATATGTATTAAAACAACATTGTTTTAATAACAAAATAGTTAAAAATTCGAGTTCAAAACAAGCCGAACCGAGTTTAGGGTTGGATTCAAATCGAGCTCGTTCAAGCTCAAGCTCGAGCTCAGCTCGAACAAGCCCGAAACGAGTCAACCCTATACAAGTAAGCTCGAGCTCGAGCTACTTCTCAAATTTACCAATTAAAAAATTTTGATACAAAACGACGTCGTTTCGACCAATATGTATTAAAACGACGTCGTTTTAATAACAAAATAGTTAAAAAACTCCAGCTCGAAACGAGCCGAACCGAATTCGAACCGAGTTCGAGCTTAGCTTCCACCAACTCAAACTAGAGCTCTACCATATACAAGCCGAGCTCCGCTTGGCTCGAATCCAACTCTGTCCACTGCAGTGAAAGCGTTAAACAACAAATCCGGTCAATCAGCCATCTCTTGTCACAACTTGCTCTGGCATTCAAAAACTAATGACAAAAAGAGAATGGAGCAATAACTTTGTGGTAAACGGCGGTAGCAACCCCAGGAAGAGTTAAAGGATGTTAGAGGTATATAAAATAAAAAATCTAACCACAGAGAGCGTCAACAAATCACTATGATGCTTAATTTAAAAGCACAAGAAGTTAGAATCACCCTGCTAACATATCCTCCAACTGAAACAAGCTTTCTCAACACCAAATTGGAAAAGTTCCATGGGACATGATGAAGTGGCAAACGAGCTAGACACCTG
The DNA here is from genome assembly GCF_011075055.1 of Mangifera indica. Lineage (NCBI taxonomy): Eukaryota > Viridiplantae > Streptophyta > Magnoliopsida > Sapindales > Anacardiaceae > Mangifera > Mangifera indica. Next base: position 23,308,041 of record NC_058137.1, on the reverse strand, counting down.
AAGAGCTGCCAACCCCCAAAAGCATCATACTACAATTTACTAGATTCAAACAGCAATTGGTTTACTCAGTTAAGAGCAGATATAATAAAAGTTAGTCAACATCGAACTCCTGAAACTAAGTTTCAGCAATAGGCAGTTTCCCTCATCAATCATCACAGAAGATTGAAACTGTTTTCTCAATCTGAATCTAACAAAAATGACTCAATGATGAAGATGCTAATGGGGACCAAAAGACCACAATGAACATAAAAACCTGAGTAATGCACCCTGTACAAAGACAAGCCAAAAACACTTGTCTATGATACGTCAATTTCACCATGTCCAGAAAAGAAATTTGCTTATACTAATTACCAATAAAAAAGAAATCCTTTGTAACCAAAGCCTATGCAGGTATTAGTTAGTTCAATTGTTTGGAACTCTTGGCTAGCAGAAGAGGTCTTGGATTCAGAGCCAGTAACTCTAGAACTTGGAAGTTTGGTTTATATTTGAGAGTTTCGAAAAGAAAAGAAAAAAAATTATAAAGCCCAAAGTGATGCACCAGGCAGACTCTCTCTCACAAAATTCTGAGAAGATAAAAGCTACTGAGCTAACATTAAGACATCTGATGATAAAGAGGAAGATTTTTATAATCTCATTCCGGTTTATAGCTTTTGTATTTCTTAAATTTTCATGTTACTAGCCTTCTATCCTTAAAAGTCACACATTTGACAACTTCATAAGCCTTGTATAGCTCTAAAACTGACAATCTAGCTTTTGCCCACCAAATTCTACTCCAAAAGATCAAAACAACGCAATTACTAGATCTCATTCTAAAAAGCTTGACCTCCATCACAAACCCTTACTCTTGGGACAAGAAACCTCAAAAGTTCAACTGTTAACCTGATTAGAAACCTCAAAAGTTCAACAGATCAAATATCTACACAGAATTACACAGACTCAACTGAGATGGGAGTTGAAAACAAGAAAAGATGGTGTTCCACAAATAACCATTGAAAAACACTATATTGATATATATTTTAAGTTTTTTTCCTTTTAAGAAGTGGAATAGAATAACCCAGTTGAAGCATAATGATCATAGTCTGTAAAGCATAGATGTCTCATAATAGGTCCCATTCTTCTAACCTTTTTGGGGAGTTGATGATTATTCATAGCTATTACATTGACACCAAAGAAGAGTTCGGCCAAATGCTTTATTTTTTGTCCTAGTTGATCCTATTCGACATTAGAAGTATTTCATTTTTCCCCAATAACCGAATACTTTTTATCCATAAATACTACATATGTGATTCCATCCATAAATCTATTTTCTTCCCTATGAGTTTCAGTCTCAATAAGAATGTCAGTTCTTACTGTTCATAAATAAATAAATAAATAAATATATATATATATATATATATATATATATATATATATACCGTAGCAATAACCATATTCACAGAAGATAATTTAACCCCTGAAAAGTATGAAAAATTCTGAACCACAAAATAATTAAACTAGTTCTTAAACAAAAGAATAAAAAAAACATAATAATCAAAACTAAAACCACTTATTTAAATGCAAGATCGCTCAACACAAAACCAAAAGCATATTTTCCATAAATAACCGTTGAAAAGCAGTAATCTAAGGAAAAAGAAGACTAAGAATTGTTGCAGTAACAATGATCACAAATGATCTAAGCCCAGAAGAAAAGTATGAATAATGTTCAACAACATATAATTGAACCAGTTCTTAGCAGAAAAATAGGAAAAAAGGGAAAGAAAGAAAAAGCACAGTAACAATTGAACACTAAACTACTATTTTAGGGCAAGGTCACTCAAAACTAAACCAAAAGGCATCCACACTATATCTCAAACAGAGTGAAAAAGAAAAAGGAAAAAATCAGAAGCTATTCTATCAAATACTATTGTTAATATCATTCTGTGCCACCTCAACAATTGAAGGCAGATTACAACTACTTTCACCATAGGATTCCCATTTCCTTGGAACACTTCTATAGCAAATGCCAAACTTCCTTTTGCATAATTGTATAAGGTTTGACATACCCAAAGAAAGAAGGCATTTTCCCTCCTTCCCCCCTCCCCCTCCAATGTCTCTCTTGTGCTCTCTCTCTCTTGGATACAACTCTGACAGCAGCCAGTCTAGTAATGAAATTAGTTTTTTCTCCAATAATTGTAATTTCACATGTTCTCATATCCTAGAAAGCCACTCAGACCCACATAGCGTCTACCTCTATACTATAAAATAATTACCATACCATTGTGACGTAGAGGACCTGCCTAGAATGTTATGAAAAAAAAAAAACTATAAGTAATACTAAATTGGTTGATACAGAGTAAACACAACAAGTGTTCACACACAAGAATTTTAAAACTTCAACATCCACAGAACAACAGCTCAAATTGATTACCATTGTGAACTCAACGAATGCAATACGAGTTGAATGCTGATAGTCTCCAAGTAGCCTCAAGCGTTGAACCTACCAAGAAACATGTCCCATAAGAAAATAATATAAGAAAAAGCAACACTAGAAAGTTTGTAAAAGAAGCAAGTACAAACCTCCCCACAAACTGTTTCAAAAAAAAGTTTGAGATCTGTTTGAGAAACCTACACTCAATTGAACAAACAAGTGAGCACACATGCCGGTGCACCTAATTAACTAGTAAAATAATCAACAACAATAGATTTTACCTTCTTGTCGATATTGGTGCAATATATAGTTCTTGAGCACATCTCACGTTCATCAGCAGACTGAAAACCACAATAATATCATGCCAATTAAAGAAGAAAATTCTAAACAGCAAAACCAGTTGACTTCATAAAATTACAAAACTTAAATACAACACAGAATAAAGAACAAAGGGCAATAAGGGAGAAGAAAGAAAGAGAACAATAACAAAGTTCTTTCAAATACTCCACAATTTTATCCATTCTCCATATTTTTTCTTGTCACAGTGAAGAGATTTAATTGAATATCCAAAACATTGAGAAGATGAAAATGATCACTTTAGATGCTAAATCTTCCTAAATGGTAGATTACTAAGAAACCTAAACCCCTCCTTAATATATTGACAAGATAATGAACAAAAATTAGATATTGAAGTAATCTTCATAATACAACACTAAATGACTGAATTTATTTCAACAAATCTACAGGCTTGATCAACTGGTAGCAAAACTCACATCTAATGGTCTTCTCAAACTATGAGTGTGATGGGGTCTACTTAATTGCATCAAAATAAGAATAATGTTCATCATAATGATCTATATAATCATAACAGTGGGTCTCACCCTTGGCAAAAAAGTTGGGTTAACAGGTGCAATTGCAGTTTTTGAAGGAAGCACTCTAACTGGATAGTATCCAAGCATAGTCCCAGCCAAACTCAGTGCAACCCTCGCACCATCTTCAAGTACACATTTTGTTGGCATTTGAGAATGAGAACACATGTCTATCAATATACACAACAGAAGCTTGTGACAATACCTTCATCAGTGAACTCAATGAACGCAAAACGAAGAACAGAGTTGGGATCACCACATATACGACAATCAACAACCTTTGGCCAAACAATACAAGAACAAAATTCAGGAACATAAGCTGCCGTTATCAAACTATAAAGAGAGGATACAGGAGCAAAACAAAAGGCATGACACCTGTCCACAAGTTTGAAAGAGCACTGCAAGCTGCTCTTCAGTAACCTAACATACAAAACAAAAAAATTATTTAACGTAATGTAAAATTACAGAGTATGAAAGCAATAAGTTGATAAAATGTCTAAAGTTGTTTACCTGATGATCAATATCAGATACATACACAGTCCTCCTAATCACCTCATCTTGCTGTGCATTGCTTGTTCTACCATTCATCCTTCTTCTCCCTTGACTATAACCATTTCTCTTCTGAAAACAAAACCACGCTAATCAAAAGAAAAGTAAAAAATAAATAAACAATAAGTTGAAGAGAAACATACCCTTCTAGCAGTCTGTCCAGTGGCATTAGGAGAATTAGCTTGCATAACAAAACTGTTAGTATATCCAAAGCCATTACCACCCAGATAGATTGGATTAAGATTGTAGTTAAGAGAGGGAGGCACAAATTCCTGAGCCATAGGATTCAACTTTGACAGCATGTCCACCAAATCTCTCATTTCATTCTTGAGAGTTTCACCATACTTTGATTCGCCGTCGTTTTTGGATTCTTTGGGTTTTGAATCAGATGAAACCACAGTTTCAACCAAATTTTGACTGGATGAACCAAGTTTAGCCCCAGCATTTTCAGCCACAGCCATGATCAAATGATTTGGGAATCAAAAGTTGATTTTGACAGGAAGGATCTGACGATGATGATGATGATGATAACAGCGATCTGTCTGAAACAAAAAAAAAAAAAAAGGAAGAAATGAATCATCTCAAATTAAAATCAAGTTCTGAGAAAAAAAATTTCTAACAAATCAGAAACTTACAGCGATGGAAGAAAATGAAAACTTACCTGAGTTATCTATAAGGTTTCCCCGTCGTAAAGAAGAAAAGAGAAAGAACCAAAACTAAAGCCACCTCACTCTGCTGTGAGAGAAAATAATGGGTTTAGGCTGGGTGAAACAGAATACAGATTTTTTTTAATTTTATATTTGGGTAAAAATAAATAATGACAAAAGAGGAGAGCCAGCGAAAGGGCCTGTTTGTTTTGTTTTGGCGTTCTTGGGATTATCCGTTAGTGGCAGCAGCACTGTCTTTTTGGACCTTCTTCGCATCGCCCCAATCTTTTTGATGCCATTGATGGACGTATAGTGCGATTTACGACACATACCTTATAATATAATATAATATAAATAAATAAAATATTTATTATAAAATATATTTAATAAATATAATATGATATAATTCGTATTGATATATATTTTTTTTAAAAATAATATTATAATAAAAATGTATTTAAAAATTTTTCATTTTTTAAGAATATTTATTTTTTTTAAATAATGATGTATTAATTAAATTTTTATTATTTTATTATTATCTTTTAAAACTCATATCATACGATATTCAATATGTAATACAAAAAATTAAAATTTTATTACACGATTTAATTATTATATATGATACCATTATATTTATAAATATATTTTATTACATTCACATCTCCAAAAATATGGGATTTTAAAATCTATACTAACTTGTAGGTCGAAATGTGGGGGTATAATGCCGGTCACGTTAACGTTTAAACTCATTTCGGTTTAATCATCATATTAATTTGATAAAATTATTAAACATCAATATATATGGTAGATTAAGTTATTCCAATTATTGGCGTAATCTAATCAAAACGCCACGTTAGCATGACTTGTCTTACTATTTTATAAAATGTGTAATTCATCGAGTTAATTTAGTAATATTATTTTAATATTTATTATTATTTGATATATTCCATTTTTTCACAATTTTATTTGATTGAATAATGAAAATAACAATAATGGTATATGTAAATTAAATATTGATTGAATTTGTTGAAAAGGTAATCCTTTAAGTACCCACTTAATATAGCTAAAATATGTGATAACAAATAATTTATATATGTACTGAATTTTTAGTAAGTATGACTATCCAACTTTTAAATAAGGTATTGATATCTAAATTTATTAATAACATAAATTTTAATTTATCTTAACCATTTAAATATAATAATTTAAAAATTAAATCTTAATATATGTAAAAGTAACATACTTAATTTCTCATCATTTTTTATGGTACCACCCATTAACAACCAATTTTACATCCGAAGTAATATTATGTATATCTATTTTATATGTATATATTTATATGTATTATAACATGATTGAAAGTTATTTTATTCTTATTTAAAATTATTTAATCACATAATAATATATATATATATAAGTATGTATATATCTATACATTCAAAACGGGTACATATAGTTTTATTGTTTATACAAGTTAATTATGTTGCACCAAATGATACTTAGAAGGAGGCCAACAACATTAAAACAATAGTTTACATAGATAAAAACTAGGCACAACTCTAGCCTATATACGAATCAACTTAATATGTGGATAGAAGTTGGTCGCTACGAAATAATAACAACGTAAGGGCTCGACATAACATTTATGTAACAACTTCTCATATTTTATCAAAATTATTTATAACTATATAATGATATAATTGAAATAGTATATTTTCAAACAATAAACCGCATGATGTTTAAAATATTTTGCATTTAGCTCTTTTACACATAATCATACGCTCGTTTTCTTCATGTACAATAAAATTATATGTATTTATTTTAAATATATAAATATATATGTACTTATATATATCATTACATGATTAGTTATTTTGAATTAAGGATAAAATAACCTTCAATCATATAATAACACATATAAGTATATACATATTTATGTATCTAAAGTGGGTATATATAATATTAGTCTTTCATATAATGTAAAAGAGTATTACAATAACAATAATATTTGAACTTTTTTTTTAGTAACAAGAACTCTCACGTGAGTTAGATCGTCATATTAGACTAAAACCAACTACTAACTTAGGTAAGTCAAAAGTTTGATCTTAATATGTCATTAAAAAAATTTGAATTTGTATTCTCTTATATACGAAGTCTCATATTTTACTATTTAAACTACTCTTAAGAGCACTATTTGAATTATTTTACATATGTGGTACTCATTGTTTTTATTAATATTTATTGTTGATGACAATTTTTTGAGGAGGAGACTCAATTCAAGTAAGAAGTCACAAATTAAACTTCAAAGCTTCACCTTGGCCCCAAATGACTACTTTTGGGATTTCAAAGCAAACCCATGGCATTCTCAAAACTAAGCACAGGATGTTATGATATCCTACGCATGCAAGTTAACAATAAAACTACGCATATTTATTTTAAATATACAAATGAGTATATATTTATATGTATCATCAAGTAATTAAATAATTTTAAGTTTAATATAAAATAACACTTAATCACATGATAATACATATAAATATATATTTATTTATGTACTCGAAATAAATACTTATAACATTGCTCATAAGTTAATACACTATATTTGTTTTGGTTTGGGATAACAAGAGTATTTGATAATTTATCCAGTATTATATATTACTTTGTTTAATTTACAACTCATTAAAGATTTTCGTTATCATTTTAGGGCAAACATTATGATGTATTTAAGTAAAATAACAAATAATCTATCTCTCATGGTAACTATTGTACCTTTTATAATTTTTTTTCAAAAGTGCCATTGTTTAAACATAAAAATACCAATTCGAATTGACAATCCTACAATTTTTTTCAAAATGCCCTTGTAAAGCTGAAATAGAAGTGCTAAAACATAGAGATAAACCCATAACATTTTAAACACAAGGAACTTTAAAAGGAAAATCTTAGGAAAAAAGTTTAAGTTTGAATCTCTGTTACGTTTGTGAAATCCTAATTTATTTAACAAAATGATTATAGGTCTGTCATTGTGTCATATATTTTATCCGTCTAACCAATCCAAATAAAGTTTCCAGATTACCACAAAAAAAAAAAAACTCTAAAATGAAAGGTTGCAACATTTGACAAAGGTAAGCTTGAAACACTCTCAAAAGTTAAGTCTGTGGGGCTCTTTACATGTAAGCGTAGGACACTCTCAAATATAAGCCAATGACATTGATTCTCCAAATGTAAGCTTAAGGCACTCTCACATACAAGCCCATACCCCTAAACCTCTAAGGGTGAAAGATCTTTAAATGACCAAAATACCCCTAAACCTATTACAACCTTATGAAACATGTTATTTGTTCTTCAATTTTTTTATTTTTCCTATCTAGTAAAAAAATTGTACAGCCATAATTTCAAAGTTTTCATACCATCATTCATATTCTATTTTCATTGTTCCTAAGCACTATAACCATGAAATCACCATTAAAATATCAAACCATTCATGAAAAACAAAGTAGATTGTTTTCTACGCATACATAACGACTTGATATTTGAATGGGTTTTTTTTTTTATAATAAAATTATGTATATATATTTTTTAATACACAATTAAATATATGAATGATATATCATCATATTATTGAATTTAATTATGTATTTGATATAAATATGATGGATGAGAACGACTAAAGGAATGTACTCGTTAATTCGAACAAACGATGTTGGATTTCTCTTTAAATTGTCTCCCACTGCTTTTTGAAAGCTTTATGTTAGCCTTCTCTCTCTTTTCTTGTTTCATATGATTTATTTTAATTCTTCGGAGGAGCTTTGGATGAGGCCTTTAAATCAACATCCTTCAAGGTAGATACAAAACCTTTTATTCGTAAGTGTTTCTTATAGATTCAGTGAAAGCGAGCTCCATATGTGTAGAAACATTGCTCGTCATTTGCTACCTTGCAAAGTATTTGGCAAAAAATTATAATGTTCTCCTCACCAAATCACACTCTATATTTCCCATTCTCTGAAAAAATTGACAATGAAACAAACAAGATTGATGAAGAAGAAGAACAAGCAAGAATTGTAATGGGTTTACAAAGAAATGAGAATATAAAATTGACGGAGAAATAAAATAAAACAATTATAAAAGGGAAAATCAATTATTAAAGTTAATAATTTTTACCAACATTACTAGATTATGGGTAACAAAATAGAAATTACAAAGTTAAAGGGCCAAGAGGCTATTTCACAACACCCTGAGTGGAAACTAGCAGTGGGCCAAAAACTAATACAATTCTTCACAATTCAATCCAATACCGACCATGTCCACCTCATTGCTGATCTCAATTTTTGGCTGGGCGAAACGTGTCTCACGTGCTCTCTTTTATTTTCAGATAACGTGTCTCACGGGCGAAACGTATAATAATTTAATGATATAATATGTTTTAATAGTTCCGTAGAGAGATTTTCGTTGATTAAAAAATTTAGAAAATGTTTTGTCATTGTCCTATAAGTGAAGGAGATAAATGTCTTTTCAAACGTTCAAGGCTTTTCCCTTTTCGTGGGGGCACAGATTTCCAAAAAACGGCAAATAAATCATGTGATGAAAGTTGAGTTTTCTGGACGGAGAGCGAACACCGTGTGGCAACTGAAAACATTCAGCGTCTTCTGACTTTCAAAGCCCCAAGCAAGCTAAGCAAGTACAACCTATATATATATATATATATGAATATAGCAGTCTTCCTCGCTGCAAGCATGAATTTCTAAGAGCCAAAATTATTCCAAAATCCTTGGATCTTGGTATTTCATAGAAATAAGTAATTGAAATGGGGCACCATCATGTTGTGCCGAAGGGATGTTTGGCAGTGAAGGTAGGTCATGAAGGTGAAGAGCAACACAAGTTTGTGATTCCAGTGATGTATGTAAATCATCCCCTTTTCATGGAGTTGCTCAAAGAAGCTGAGGAGGAGTTTGGATTTGATCAGAAAGGCCCCATTACCATTCCTTGCCGCATTCAGGAGTTTCGAAATGTTCAGGGAGTCATCCATAATGACTACTCAATTCATCACGACCAGCAGCACCACCACCACCGCAACCACCATATTGGGTGTTTTCATTAAAATGGATTGAATTACATTTTATTATTAGTTCAATGTATTCTTCTACCTTGTATTGTATGCACTCAAGATTACATTGCTGCATATTGATTTAGCAGGTAGACATTTCATGTATACGCTTCTTTATCTGAATTCATATGTAAACAAAAAAATGGAAAATTCCTTTCTGCAATAAATTCTATCATTGTTGCCTGCGCCTTGTATTGTTATTCCGTATTGTCACGCCATGTAAAAACTTGGTATATCCAACAAAACTCAACTTCCCATCTGAGCTTCTGATCCAGTCGTTCAATACAGAATAAGCTGCAGAAGCCACATTCATTTCCTGCAAATTGTTTTTGGATACCTAGTAAGTCCATGTTTGATCATTCTTACAAGTAAAACTTGGATACAACCAAAAACACATGCACATACCAGAGCCAATTCCTCGACGGAAATGGGTCGATTTCCTTCCTGTTCAAAATATTCAAAGGCTCTACTAGCAATTGTGTCCCAATCCCCATGAGCCTCAAGCTGATATACACTAATGGCACCAGCACAGAACTCTTCAAATTCCATTTCTTTATATGCAAGAGGATCCATCTTGCATTAAAAAGATAATAAAAAATTAGAACTTCTGTTAGCATCAAATACTCCAAGGAACTTCGAATTTATAAGAAAGATTATATATATATAAAACTGAATCAGAGGTTATTATATATATAAAATTTTAAAGTGTCGATAAATACTGAAACAAGAATGCTGCAGAAAGCCGTGGAATAAGAATGTTTATTTTAACAAGATATTAGTCTTACAAACTGAAGAAACATGGACTTTATCCTTTTTATTTCTTCTCCTATGCTGCTTCAAAGATTATAGTGAGAGACCATACCCAACAATTCACAGATATTATGAAACACAGAAGCGCATAGGGTAATATATCATATAAATAATCTTAGTGAGGCAAAAGCACAAAAAATAAATAACTATTCTACAAAAATATGAAATTATCTCATTCTTTGTGATAATCTACCTAAACTGTGTCACTACAACGAGAAATTAAAATTTATCAGGAAAACTCACCAAATCTAAAATTTCAAAAACCCTTGAATCCATCATGGCGTCAGTTACATTTCTCATAAGAGCCTGCACTTTTTCATAACAAATTAATAATCATGATAAAAAACCATGGTACCAATAGGAAACTATTAAATAAGACAGAAATTTCTATCAGGAAAAAAATTAAAAATAATTTTGAAATCAACACAAATATACATGCTACACCCTATTACTGAAAAAATAAATAAATAAGGTTTAATAATTACTTATAAAACAAATACAAATTTTTAGCTAAAAAAATTGAAAGAAAGAATACTGCAAAAACTGAGTGGAAGCACCAACTAACCGCTTTAAAATTACTAAGAGAGACACGACCATTTTCAGGTTCCAAAAGCTTGAACTGTGCCCTAAGATATATGAGTTCATCTTCTGTTAAAGCTTTTGAAAGAGCCTGCAGCCATATTAAAGACCGTAAAAGCAAATCTGTTAAGGCAGTGAACATGGAGAAAGGGTAGCCCAACAACTCTGTGAAAGCTGCTCCAAAAGGTGGGCCACATTTGTACAAGATATCACAAGACTTTGAGTTTGGAGGATCATATAAATATCATACACCTCTTTGTTTACTTTACAAGTTAGACAACTACCTTTAATGCTGCACGTTTAAAAGGTGTGGCACGAAGGTAAGACTTGACTAACTTGTATATCAAAATGTCCAAAGGAACATCACAATTTTCATCTCGCAACCAGGGATGAGCTGCAAATATCAAGGAATATAATAATTTCCATCAGTGATAAATAATCAATAAATGGTACTACAAGTAAATATTAGACTGTATATTCCATTAAATGCTTCCATGCGTATTTATCTATAAGTTTGTACTGATCTTGTTTTTCCCTGCTAAAATATTTAGGCATTACTTACTTAGACCTTGGGCCGCGGTCAGTCTTTTCCTGGGATCCTTGCTCAGAAGCCTTTGCACAAAATCTTTGGCTTCTGGTGATACAGCAGGCCAAGGTGAATCACTAAAGTTAGGATCCACTCGAAGCACTGAACGAAAGATTCCAGATTCAGTACGCGCCCAGAAAGGTCTGCTTCCACACAACAATATATATGTTATAACACCAATACTCCACATATCGGCTTCAACACTATACATTCTGTGAAGAACTTCAGGTGCAACATAATACGCACTGCCAACTATATCATTGAGTGGTTGATCTGCATGTGTGAAAAAACTGTATGTTTTTCATTCAAGCTTACAGTTGACAACTAAAGAACTCTACATTAAAAGGAAAGTTATTGCAAAGGATAAATGAAAATCTTTGATTAGATGCATCTCTGTGACTCAATGAACACACAAAACTGCATACCAGTATGCATCAGCGTAAAACCATCCCAACTGGTATGTCTATTATAAACAATCAAATTAGGTTATCAGTCATCCAAAGCAAGACTGAGATATATGTAGATGTATTGCAACCCAAGTCCATTTACATAAATATTTGGCCAAAAAAGCCACATTGCTGCCATTACCCTGTTTTAGAATAACACTTGTACACTACTTACAGGGGAGGCTGGTTAGCTTGCAATGGAACATAGGCAATGAATTAAGCATGATAATTGGTAGCACTCACGTGGCTGAAACATCTATTAACCTAATGGAAAGTAATTGATACAGAGGGCAAAAATTGGCTTCCTAAACACTCAGACAAAAAATAAAAAAATAAAGTGTGACCAGAAGTATTTCATACTCTCTGGAAAAATGCTCTAATTAGCAAACCCAGTAAATAAATTAACCAGCGGATGCTTGACTACCCTAACAATCTTCAACACAAAAGATATTTTCTCTGCCATATTAGTCACTTAGAATTAAAATACTTACATTACAATATATCCTATGCATGGCAAAAAATGAGAGAAGACAGAAGCAACATGAAAAGCATCTATTCAAGGGCCAACTTCAATAAAAAAGGACATAATGGAATCATAGGCCTATTATCAGAAATAAGATTACTGATAGGTCATGCCAAAACTAACTTAGAAAAATAATGCTTTTATTTCATCAGATAGAGGAAAATTTTGGACTTATATTTTCTCACCTGGTAGCTAACTTTGTAGAAGACATGATCATTAATTATAGGAACATAATCTTTTTGGAAAACAATAAACCTGAGGAAAGTAAAAAGGATTGCCGATAATGGATTCAATAGAACTTAGCCAACCAGAGGATGTGATTACACAAATAATGCACGCTAACCACCTGCCCAGATGGGATATGGAAATGGGCTCTCTATAAATTTGATCATCCAAATGTTTACCAAATTTGTTCTTCAGAAAATAAAATACATTCAAAGTAGGACTGAACAGAGATATTAAAAATATTAACACAAAACTCTTCTTACGAAAACACAGAATGAAAGTTAAAAAATACAAAACACTAGATAAATGATTGTTACCTGGCCTAACAAAATCAGAGAGACCAAAATCAATAATCTTCAGCGGAGCATCCTCATCTCTTGTGGTAAAAAGAAAATTCTGGTAAACAGTCACAACAGCAGACAAGCATGTAAAATTTAAGTTCAACAAATTACAAATAGAAATACTTTATCCACCATTTAATACCTCTGGTTTCAAATCACGATGCACAACACCTTGAAGATGACAGAAAGCAACTACACTTAATATTTGCACAACAATCTTTTTAGCATCCTTCTCAGTGTATCTGCCACCTCTACAAGAAACAAAATGAAAACTCAATGCCTCAAATTTAAAGGGTTTTGGATGTACATAGTCTACTCCAAAATGTGTAGATTTATTTAAAGAACAAATCTGGTCAAAAAATCCAATGACTTACCAATTAAACCTTTAAGGAAACAACAAATAATATATTCCTAATCTGTAACGCTAGATTATCCAAGACTTAATAGTAGTCTAGCATTTGACAATATGACGTAGCAGTCTTACTAAAGCATACTAGACCATAGTAGATGGTGCTACACTTTGGACTATTTTTGTCTTTGTTTTCATAAAGTGAAATTAGGTTCAGTTATGTGATTTTATGGCCAAATCTATGCTTAAACAAAATATTAATATTTTGGTAATTAGAATTAGTGAGAATGGTAATATTTAGCTAATAAAAATGCAATTTCTTTTACCTTGATAAAATTCGGTCCAGCAATTCTCCACCTTCACACAATCTGTAAAAACAAACAAAATAGAAAAATAAAATGAAATTGTTTAATTCAATTAAACAAACTTGAAATAGTCTTAAAATTCACACACTTACTCCATCACTATGTAGACATTATTATCATCCTCAAATGCTCCATGAAATTTGATCATGTTTTTATGTAAAGATAAAGCTTTCAATATTTTCACTTCTCGTCTAACATCTTCAACCGATATTGCTGTTGCCATCTGCCAATTCAATTTTTAAAAAAGATCAAAATCTTTGCACAAAATTCCATTGACTAATTAACAAACTATATTTACTATACTACCTTATCTTTTGAAATGATCTTCACCGCCAGAGACTGTCCTTTGAGAGCGCCTTTTTTCCCTTTGGCCCAACAAGTATGACCAAAATGCCCTCGTCCTACTTCTTTCCCCAGCTCAAACTTTGACCGGATGTTTTTCGGGTAACCGAAATTCTTATCGAGCCGCCCCTCGCCTTCCTCTGTAGCAACCGGCTTTTCTTTCGAAGCACGTCGCTTCATGATAGCCGACATTATCGGCTTAGCCGGCGAAGGAGGCGGCAAAGGCCACTTGAACTTCCTACCCGGCGTCCTCCCTGGGGACGGAGACGGCGCCACTCCCGCCGGCAAGGGAATTGGGAAGGGGCTTGCGGCGAAAGAGGTGGAGCCAGGTGTGGCCGGTGGAGGCGGTGTTGGCGGTGGCTTTGACTGGTTAACGGACGTGACTGAGTCATTGTTGACGACAGAAACGCCCTTGCTGCAGCAATGACCCATTTGAATTTGATACTCAAGAAAGTCATTGAACAGAGTCTGTTATTATTGGCTTCCCTCCGGAAAATTTAAAATGACCATTTCCCCCCTCAAACTCAAATAAACACACCCCAAGATTTTACAAAATTCCAAGTAACCCAATAAATTAATTATTTTATCAATAAAGACTATGATATCTTCCGTCTAGTTATATATATACCAATAATATTTAAAAATAATAATATTTTTATATTCTATCTAATTAATTATAATAATTTATATTTATATATAATATATTTTTGTTTAATAATTTTTTATTTTTATGGTAAAGTAACGAAGCTTTAGGGTGTATTAGACATTCTTCAATTATCAAGGAGGAAAATGCTATTAGGCGTAAAATAAAATTAAAAAATGAGAGAAGGACGGGGCACTGTATTATTTAATATTAATGGAGGGAAAGAAGTAATCTTCCAAGAATATATGGAAATCAGCGTTGGAGTTTTCACTATTACAACCTGACAACGTTGCAAAAATCGCCGTTATTAATTTTAGTTGATGGACTGACACGAAGCCACGAAAATCCATTCAATTGAAAACATACGGCTCTTTCATAATTTAAAAAAATTAGTTTATGAAAAATGTATTCTTATTTTAATATATCTTAGAGATAAATGAATTTATTTGTTTTTTAATTATTCACAACATACTTGTGTTTATAATTTATGGGATATTCAAATAAGATGATCAAATTGAAGCACGAAACATGGTAGCCTATTGTCATAGCTTAAGGTCGGTTATTGATGGACACATTAAAAAGTAAATATTTCCAATAACAATTGGGAGTGAGTGATAAATAAATAAATAAATAAACAAGCGGATAGTCCAACCAACCCCATTGACAAGTGTGAGGGATTTATTGTAATTAATTAAAGAGTCAAATCGTAGTACGTCAGACAATTTGAATGTCCAATCACATTTGACTTTCTTTATATTATTTAATATTTACCAGTTCATCATCCATGCCCATTTCCTACCTAAACTCAAGGCCACATCAAAACCCTCAGCTGCACGTGTCAGCATCATGCCATCAAGACTCAAACTTGTATTATAAAAACAATATGGATCTTTATACTGTAATCAACCCACCCCTTAGTCTTATTTTCATGGATCCACATCTGGCTATTTATTAGCCAAAGACAAACAGATCCATTTCTCATTAAGAGAAATGACCAAGCCCCCCTTTTAGGCGTTTCTGGTTCTAATACCCATTTTAAGTAGGGAAATAGATCATAATACGATATAATTATTTTAAATTAAAAATAAAATAATATTTTAATATTTTTTTTTTATCAAAAAGTAGAGCAAATTCAGTCAAACTCAGGCATTGTGAGTGAAAATTTTACTTTGGAGTTAAACATCATTTTGGCTTAAAACGTTGTTTATTAATCAAAACTGAATAACACTTTTTGAATAAATCTATATATATGCAAGAAATATAATCTTATAAATAGACCGAAGAAGCAGGAAATATTTCACTAAATATAATAATTACAACGTTTAAAAGTTACAACAGAAGTGAAATCTCACATAAAAACGTTACAACATTTGGATTGTGTAAATATGAGGGCAATGATATATTCTAAACCTCTAAATAAAAAATCTAATCCAATTGAGAAACACCTTTAATTTATGCAAACCAGCTATCCAAATAAATTCCGGTTGTTACATTCACTAATTTATGTTGCATAATCTCATGAGGGACTACTGACTATCCTTGATGACACCTCTAATCTATAAAAACCACCTATCCAAATAAGTTACGATTTTTACATTCACTAATCTCATAAGCGACTATCCTCGATGACATTCGTGGACAATAGACAGGGATTCACTTGAGCATTTGAAGCTTTGCTTCAAGATTAGAATCCAAATGCCAAAGAGTTAAATCCAAATGCTTGAAACTTCATTGGCATTTTGTTTTCCCACTTCAATGCTATATGATTTTACAATGATTGCCAACATGACACTGTAAACTGAAAAAAGGCATGTATCTTACACTGGAGATGCTGAGAGCAGAAACTCTGGCTGTAATCTCTGTAGAAGTATCCCACAGTAGGGACACAAGGGTTTTGAGATTTCTTCTTGAACAGAAGATTCTGTTATGCTCCTGAAATCCGGTGGATATTTAGGCATTTTAAAAAGAGACTCTGGTGCCAACTTGGAAGCCTGTCTATGACAACACTTGCAAAACCACAGGGGAATAGTGGGGCATGCTTGCATAGAAACAGCACATCTTACTAGTTTGTGTTTCTGGCTATCTCCACCAGCGCACTCCAGACCTTGGCAAAAAGCTACTTCTGGGGATTCAAAAGGGACAGGCGCCAAACAATAGCTACATTTCTCTTCCTCTACATGTTTAGTGGAAAGAATCCTGGTAAATGATACAAAAAATACATAGAACAGTAAGTTTAAAAGGAGTTGCATACGTCCCAAAACTTATAAAAAAGAAATCCTTAAGCAAACATTATACACAGACAAGAATTTGATAGGTTGAGTTATGAAAGAACCCTTTCCAGTGATTTTATGAATGATTTCGTGCCTTCAGCTATTATTAGAGATGATGGCTTGGCATGGACTTGAGCCTTCTATTGTTAATGAAAGAAAACGGAACTCATCAGACTACCAGCAAGACAACCAAATAATGCTTTTTTGTTTGCCTCTTTGCTGAGTAAGCGTTCTTATAATGATTTACCTTAAAGAATATTGCATGTATAGAACAGAGTAGAAAGAGTACCTCCTTTTCAGTCCTACAACTTCTGATGCGAGGGCTCTTAGTTGAACCTGTGCAGTTTCATGATTCTGTGCAACCCAGCGTTCCATTTGTGAAATCCCATCAGGACACCAACAACTAGCTTGGACACAAGTTGAGGATGAATGAGAGGTGAGAGTTATAAAAGCAGAAAATGTGAGAGACATAAGCCTTTCACGGAGTTCTTTTTCACTGTTCAAAAGTAACTCCATCCAAACACTAAGTTGCTCCTCTTCAGAGCCTCTTGATTTCTGATGTTTGTTGTTAATATCATCTGCCTTCATTTCTGTTAGCATTACACATCGACAGATAATATTGAGAAGATGCAATCGACGAGAACTATTGTTTGAGAGATTTTTGTGGACATTCGACAGAATCTTTTCTGTAGAATGGTGCACATGGGATTGCAGACAAAATGTAGATAGCCACTTGACCAGTACACATTCTACATACTTTGGTATAGACCTCTTGAAAGCCAATAGTGCTACCATGACATCCCAAACAACCAAAGGCTTATCTTGATCTTCATACTGCTTTAAAGACCACAGAATATTGGACTCCCAAGTAGCCAATTCCTTCCCGGAGAAATCAGGAAAAGCTTCAAGACCATACTCCAGAGAAGTGTTTGACAAAGCATCTATTTGCTGCCCACCAATCCAGAAAAACTCAACAGCAGCCTTGTGGGCCCTGAGAATGTTTCCAGAAAATTAAGCATACCATAAATACATAGATAACAAGTATCAATCAAGCAACATATTTTCTTTTCTATTACACTGCTCCCTTGACTTTCAATGAAGCAGACAATGTGTTTAACAAATGAATGAGCTCAAACATAAAATTGGGCTTGTTCAATTTCTGAGCTCAAATCTGAACCTATAAAAGTTTCCTCTCAAGGTCAACTAAGGAGCTCAAGCAAAAGAATTTATACATTAATATAACAATGTATATAATGTTACAAAACTATATAATAATTATATGCAAATTAATGCGTCTGGTACTAGATACAATTTAATATATACATAGAAGCAAATGAAAAATTATTTTAGCTAATTTTTAAGCTTCAACTTTGCTTGATATTATTTTGAACTGAGCATGTGCCTTATTTTTCAAGCTTGAGCTAAACTCTAATTCTAACCATTAATTTGAGCTAAATTTGAAATGGCCCAACTATTCAACTTAACTTATTTGTGTCTGTAAACTATTTTATAAGTTATGCAAGAGTTCTCCTTTTCACATCTTTTGCTGGAAGTAGTTGGGATGAGGACCTTATCAAATTGAGTAGAATTTTAATCCATCTCTGACGGCAATACTCTTAGTTTTGTACATCTAACTGTTCTATAACTATTATGACATTTCTAAATCTTACATGCACATGATAAAGAGTAGAGACAACAACAGAGCGGAACAAGGCCAAATTTTCCAATCCTCATCTACACCCCCATCCCACAAAGAAATATTGATCCCCTTCCTCACCCCACTAAGGGATGACTGTGAGAAAATAATGATCTCCTTTATCTAAGTTGTCTCTGCCAATGATAACTATTTGCATAACTAAATTATCTTCACATTGAGTAACAAACCACCAACAATATATATTTGCAGTTGACTAGCATTAACATATATTGCCAACAATTGTCATACACACAAAGATATATATACACTAACAAAATCTAAGATCCATGAGACATTAATTGTTAGAAAGATTGGATAGTATAATTATATGGTTATGAAAAAAAGTTAGGGCCCGATTTAATTATTTCAGTTTTCAAATTAAAAATGGGATGATTAGGGTTTAGGGTGAAAATAAAATAGGGTTGAACTTTATATATAAATGGCTTTTTGGTAATTATTTAAAAATGCAAAGGCTATTTTAGTAAATTTATATGAGCATTATTTTGAGGTGAGGTGAGGCGAGGCGAAGAGGTATCTATCTTTGTCTCTGTCTCGTCTCACTTGCAAGGAATTTTTTGTCCTTGTTCCCGCTTATTTTGGGAAATCTCTGTCTTGTACAGGAGGGGGACCTAGATTTTAAGGGACAATTATCATCTCTAATAGCTCTGATAAAGAAAATGGTAGTAAAATTGTCATTCACCTTGCCTGGTACATGTGATCCAATGTATCGAGATCAAAATTACGGACCTGCATGGATCAAAGGCCAATCTTTTATATTTTGACTTAAAAAGATGAAACTACAACTTGCATCATGATTGTTCATAAAGAAATATTCTTAATTGTTAAATGAGACGATAACCAAACTATTTTAGGATGCATGCTACTTTTGTTGCTAATGAATTGTGACAGAAGTATCAAGCAAAGGCACTATATACTACTGACGAAAAATAGTTATATATCTACATGAAAATAGAAACAAACTTCAAATTAAAAAGGAATTCTAATAGCATTAAAAAAAAAAATATAGATTAGTAGTGTAAAATAAATGCAAGATTTTGATTGTCAATAAGGGTGAGATTCATTTATAACATGTACAATCATAATTCAACAACATATAAATTGTGTCAAAATACATTTTTCAACAAGCAAAAAATTTCTAGGTTTGAAACTAATCACATAGAGAAGAACACAAGATGTTGGGGATTAAAATGTCATACCACAGCAAGAATAAGATCTCCAGGGGACAGTGCCACACCGAGACAAGATACAAATACATCAGGAAGCTGTATAAAAAATTTCATTAGTTTCTTTTTTTAATTTTCTTTTCAATTTGAATTATTAAAAGTTAGGAATCAAAAAGGTAAAATCATACATCAGTGGAGTTCTTCAGGCCAAGCGTGTTGGAGGGAATGGGTACTTCAACAAGGGTATTCCCATGTAAAACCCAACCACGTACAAAATTGTCCTAACATCATTTTATGAGAAAAGAAAATTTAGTGAAAGTGACCGAGATTTCATCAATCAATTGACCAACATTAAACAAGAAAATTCACCTTTGTAATTTTTTTTCTTTGCCAATTGATCAAGACGAGACAACTTATATTTAATGAAGTATGTGTTGGAAAGCCAATGAAGTCTTTTAGAAAGATTGATTGATTTGTTTTATTTGGAAAAGTGTTATTTTAGGGGTTGTGTATGTTGTATTTCCTTTTCTTGTTTATTGTTTCCTATTTGTATAGATTTACGTTCCAATCTCTTGTATAAATTCTCCCTTTGGATAATAAAATTGGGAGGAAGAAATTATTCAAACCAAAAACCTTTGTTTCAATATGTTTGCCAATCTTTGATAAAAGCGATAAAACAGAAGAAGAGGTAGAGAGATACTAAATGCAACATAATACTTATAATTGTTAATTGCATTTCTACAAAGACTTTCTTATATCATTGACAAACCATAGTTGCGTATGATATCTAAGTAAGCTTCTGAATATTATATTTGCACTAACATGAGGTATAACAACTTTGCTTTGAGACTATACTTTGAGATAGAGTGACATTGCTTACAAATCTCAAATTAGTTTCTTAATTAACAAGGATAATGCTTAGGCTTATGCATAAATAATTCTGAGAAACTGCAAACATATTCTATTCAGTAAGTTTTTCACTTAGCATATTAAGTCTCTTTGTCTGGTATAGATTAGAATGCTTGGTGAGGAAAGAAAGGATGAGGAAGTTAGAAGAAAGAGGAAAACAACTGAGAAAGTACTAGAGCGAGAAATCAACTCAGAAAATTGTTTCATTTTCAACTATGTTGCACAATATTAATCTAGGCCTCAATTTATATGGCCAAGAACTGACTAGAAAAGGTAAATATTGAGGAAACCAAATCAAATACCTTGGGAAATAAAATCACCATTCAATAGGCAAGAAGATCAATCCAACTAAGGAACTCATCTCTGTTATTCAAACTAGGAAGAAAAATACCAGAAAAGGAAACAAACCATATAAATTCCAGATCCTAGGAAAAGAAAATTAATCTAGGTTAACATAATATTCACTCAATGGCATTCTATATCAAGGCCATTGACTTTGCACTACAAGGACTCAAACTGCCATGCAAGAGTTTCTGGATTATTGAGTCCTAAGAGAGGTCAGTTGCACTCAAGTAAAGGTGCAGATATAGAAAGTGTAAGTTTTTAATGTTGAATTAGTTAAGCTTGATTAAAAACTATTTCAATGGATATAAAACTGTTGAGTGAGAGAAAACTCTCCTTAACTTTCCTTTATTTTCAATATTCTACAACTGAATATATATATATATATATATATGGAAAAAGTAAGAAAAAACAACTGATCAACCTAAACGTCAGCTCCCAAAGTATGAAACAACCACACTCCTAGGAATAACTAGCCTGCCTACTTTGCCTTTTTCTAATACACCAGTCAACAAGAACATTGACAATGAATAATCAATTATTGACTATAAAAAATTATCAATCCTAAGAAATATAATAATAATGAAATTCAAAGTCATGAAATTTAGTACCTGACTACAGCTATACAAAGAAGAACCATCGAAAGCCCAAGCCAAACCTGTAACCTGATATATATCCTCAGTTTACTCAAACATCAACATTCAAATGCAACAAAAGAAAAAATAACAAGACAAAACTCACAACTTGGCCTTGAGTGTCATATGAGCCAACATTTTCAAATTTGTTGCTAGATATATCACATATCCATATATCAAAGGATCCAGATCCTTTGCCGATTGCTAAGAGAATTTGGTGCAAGGACTGAGCTGGCACACAAATTGAGAGGACCGATATTGGGATAGTATTTGCAGTTGTAACCTATTAAAAAAACCTTCAAAGTCAAAACCGATTTGATATTAAACCATAGAATAAATCCATAAACAAAGTTGAAATACTTGAAAGAACAAGAAATACCTCCCTCAAAATGGAAAAGGGAGCATGATGAACTTCTACAGAATTCAGCAAGTCCTCAGTATACCCAGTCCAAATCCTCACACTAGAATAGAAAGGAAAAACAAAATAAAAATAATAAAGTGGATATCAAACTTCCAACATCAATGTGTTCCTGATATTTATCGTTTACAAGAGAAACTCTTCGACTTATAAGGGAGCATAAACACCGATTAAAAGAATTAAAAGATTTATCTCCCATGCATCAAGGTTAAACTAGTGGCAAATTCACTAATTTAAATAATAAAAAGGAAAAAATACAAAAAAATTTCATTTTTATATAACAAAGTTAACATATCATTCTCCTTTCAAGTGCAAATTACATAATATTTTTAACAGGTTACATAAGAAAAAATATTGGTATATATAATAAGAAAAAAAAATAAAAACTATAAAAAAGACACCCACAAGTGCAAATCTAATATGTGAAATGCAAAAATATGACACTCTAAAAATCTAAAAACTATGCAACCCCCAAGAAAACAAAATCATCCAAACTACAAAAAATAAGAAATTATGCTGAATTTCTTTTGGTGGACCATGTTCGGCAAATATAACCCACATACCTGAATATCACATGACCTTTGAAATGTACTTAAAAGATGAAGTGATTGAAAAGAATCTCTAGTACCCATTTACAAATGAAATTTATATAGTTATAAGAGACTGTTATAACTACCTTACCTCCCATCAGAACTCCCAGTAACCAATAAAACTTGAGGATTTGAAGAATTAGAAGACAGTAATGCCCAACTGATAGCAGTGATCCAAGAATTGTGTGCCTGAAGGAGCCCAACTTGCACTAAAGTAGGATCAATATTGCTATGCTCAATGGAGTAACATTTTGGAGCAGAAATTCTCCAAAAAGAAATTTTACCAGACTTTCCACCAATTGCCAAAACAGAAAATTGACTGGATGAGCCATTTTGAGGTATTGGAAAATTTTTAGATGAAAATCTCAACATCGGTGACCAGGCAACAACAAGTGAATGCAACATTGCACACCGAGAGGCATACTCATCAGGAGTTATCTGTGGGAGTGTGCAGTTACTGGATATCTCTCTGACAGGTTTCCCTTTAGATTTAGTTATAGATATAATCTGACGAGAATTTTCTCCTTTCAACTTGTTAGATTTTATCTCCATTACCTGAATAATTAATAATAATAATAATTTTAAAAAAATAATGAAACATGGCATAACATAATTAAAATATGTAACAATTGCTAACATATTGAACCAAAAATGTTTAGTGTGAGGGTAGGGAGAAACAGAAAAAGTATCTTGGCATGAGAAGCCATACCTTGGTAATATTAGTAGATTCACTAGACCTAGCATTGACACCCTTGCTACTTCTAGAACCATCATCGCTGCTGCATAATCATCAAAGAGAGTGAAATAAGTAGTGCAACAAGGCAAGCATGTCATGCAAACAATCAAAGGTTCAATATAAACGAGTTCAAATCCAATAGAAACAAAAACAAAAGAAAAAAGTAAAAATGAATTTCCTGCTCATGTAAGAGCCTTTGTAGTCTAATTGTGGAAAATTATGGGAGAGAATTTTTTATTCTCTCATGTAGGATCCTTTGTACTCTAAAGGTAATTTTCCAATTTCATAAGTTAACATGAACATAAATAGGATTTGCCTACTTAAAAGAGAGAATGCAAAGTTGACAATGAGAAATATGGTACTGAATGAACTTCCAATTGATTGAAAATTTCAACAGAATGAAATGTTTACATTGTAGCAGATACATACATTCTTCTTAGTTTATGCTTCTTTCTAGGCATGGAGATAGGTATATCATCAATATCAGCATGTTCTGTTGCTTCCCCCTAGTAACAGAATACACAGGATTATCACACAGAAATAAAGGCTCAGGCAGTTGCATAAACCAAATATTGAGATAATTAATGCATCATAGCATGAGTTTGAAAGAAGACATAGGAAATTTGTAAACTTACAGCAGAAAATTCGGCAGAATTGTCCAACTCTTCAAAGTCAATATTTGCAAAGTAATCATATATTCTGTCTGATATATCCACGACCTATGAAAGATGCAAGGAAGATAAAGATACAGCTGGATTGCAAAACATAAACAACAACCATATGATAATAAAAAGCCATGACCTATCATGAGAAGACTGTAGGAAAACAGACAGTAATTCGATAGACTACATTTGAACAACAGTATCACAAGAGATAATTATAGAGTAAGATTCACAAATTATTAAATTTGCAATTAATGCAAGTGATGAACAACAAATGTGCAAGAGGGAAGATTGAGAAGAATTTTATTTCAAACTTTTGTTTAGGTATATAAAGGCCATGAACGAGAAACTAAGTTGCATATAAGTGTCGTATATCAGGGATAGTAGATAAATCAACTTGAACAAAATTAACTAACAGAATTTGCTTCCATCTTTTAAAGCAATTATAACTAAAATATAATTAAGAAATCATAATTAACATTGTACATGACCAATATAATTAGTATATATACAAGCAATTATAGGGGCCTTTCTTTTTACTTGGAATATGGTTAATATAAAACTAATTTGATCTCTCAATTTTGCATAGTGACAGTCACTCCATCTCAACTGGAGGACTTAAGTGTTTGAGACTAATTCCATTCCCTTGAAAATCTCCCAGTTAATCACAAGACATACCATCATTACACAATTTCTTTGGTGCATACCTCTATCCATTCAGCTCCAAAATCACAAAATGGAGGACGATAGACCTTCACACGTCCCTCTGTAGTGCACACAGCCAACAAACACCTGGAAAATGATACCAACTAAACACAATTATGATATTTATGTAGAAAAAGAGCTCGTATCAACTGCATTGCAAAGCAAGTGAATCACGAATCAGTGGGCAACTGTCTTAAGATATTTTGAAACTCATACCCTGAATTGGCTGCCATTCCAATAGGTGACCATGAAATTGACTCAACACAAGGATGGCGATCTCGATGCAAACAGGTAGAAAGTAAGCAACCACTAAGTAAATCTGTGAACATTTTGAATTGAATTACAAACAAATTGAATGGCTGAATACAACAATACTAGTTATAAATGAAGTTAACACATTCACGTTATTATTGCTTACCTTCCCTTTTTACCACACCAATTGAATAGGGTTTACACTCTTGAATTGTGATCAAGCCTCTAGGACCAGAAATAAATGCTGGATTCTGGGTTTATAGAAAAAAAAAAAACATAAATTTATAAGTGACAAATTATGTTAGACTTCATATCTGCGTGAAACGAAGTTATAAAAGGAAAACTATCAGGGAATCTCTAATGTTTTCACAAGAACCAATCCCCACCACTAGCTTTTTAATGTTAATTTAAAGAAACTAGAATAGAATGCATTTTCAATACATGATCAAACATTGAATTTTAAATTCCCCCTTGGAATTTATATTGACAGTGCATTGATTCACTTGCAAGTTATCGAATCACCACAATGCAAACACAACAAAGTAAACAAACAAAATCATGAAATTCAATTGTAAAAGATGGATAAAGAGTCCGGTTAAAAGGACTGTAGGATCCTTGGCAGTAACAGTGACAATAACAATAAGAAAATAATTACAAGCGGAAATAGAGAAGTTTACGAGAATGGTGACGAGATGATCAGAAGCAACTGCAATCAGGTTTTCATCGGACCAGGCGATGGCGCTGGGGTAACTAGGAGCAGCAACAAGTGCTGCTGCCTGGAACCGTTTTGGCATCCTTCAGTCTTGTTTAAAAAGTTGGAGGGAAAGAAAAGAAGAAGGATTCTTATGCTGAGGAGAGTGGAAACCCTAGTTCGAATCGCCTGGGAGGCTCCGAGGGACTCAGGATTCACATATTGATTTATAGGGTTAATCTCCACAAAGCCCCTTAAATGTTCTTGTTTATCCGAAAAATGTTGAAGTTTTGATAAATTACAAGCATCTGGATCGGGAGTGACGTTTGTACCGTACTAAGACCAGATAAATGACATACGTGCGAGATTATCAATAATTTTGAAACAATAGAGGAGTTTTTGTAAAATAAAAAAACAGGGGGAGGTTAAGTGGTTATCTCTATTTAATACTTGGTAGATGTGTCCGCAGGAAAATACAATCTGAGCCGTCCATCTTGATTCTTAAACTAAACAACAAACGGATGGATTCATCTGGCATCGGGGAGATTATTTCTCACCAGGACAAGCCCTAGTTCTCTTTCTCTCGGCGACGGCGGCTTCAGCTAAGAAATCTTGGTACAATGATATCATTTTTTTTTTTCCATTCGATTTAGTAGATTATTCATGAATGTAAATCTTTTAACCGTCCTCTATAGATTTTGTTCACTTGCTAATGTTTAGTTGGTTAATGATGAAACAAAGACGAGAAAGAAATATCAAATATTGGTGCGATGTGGCCAAGCTGTGTACTGGTGGACTGCGATGAAGCTTTGTTCAGTGCTCCTTGTTAAACTACTTGTTTTGTGTGGCTGGGTTTTAGTTGAAATTTTGAATTAGAGAAGTTAGACTAAAAGAATTTTCAATTTATTTTATAATTAAAAAGAGAGATGAGTAAGGTAAATGCATAATAAATATATGTGATCTCATGACACAAATGCTTTGTTTATGATAGATTTGAAGCGCTTGGAACAAATTTGAGCTTTGCAATTGCTATCATACATAGGGGTTGGTTGGTTATAGAGAGGGAGTGGGAGAAATGGTTTTATTTTTTATAATTGGAGATTCATGCTCACTTTCGGAAGATCTTTACGCTCTGCAAAAATTCATGGGAGGATGAGGAGAGCAAATTAAATTTCAATTTTATTATAGCTTTGGAGCATCCTGGAGCAAATGAGCAATGGAGCTTGTGGAGCACCACTCTCATCAAGGATTGCTCACTTGGTTTGCTTCATAGTTTGGTTTTGATGATAATTGGATATCATTTTAAGTGGATAGGTTTATTTTGTTTTCTCATATTTTTTATTTATTATGTTGCATTATTTATGCAGTTTTCTTTTTCGTGTATGCAGTGAAGTTTTTGCTATTGCCATATTCCTTTACCAGCAGAAATGAGTGGTCGCTTTTCTCGCACAATCTATGTTGGCAACCTGCCATCGGATATAAGAGAATATGAAGTTGAAGATTTATTCTACAAGGTTCGTTGTTAGCCAACCTTTTTGGGTTCTTTATTATTGGCAGTTGAGTGTAAGGTTTCTTGGACACAAGCAAATAATCTGATAGTTTGTGTAAGCCTATCATTGTGTCGACCTGTAATTTACTGAGGGAAAATATGAGCAAAATTTTTAAGTTTAAGTTTTTTGAATATCAAAAAACCATTTACTTTTTGTTTTCCTATTCCATGTACCGTGCATTGGTTGATTTTTGTTGAATTCTGTCATTATTATAGCGTTGCATTCATTACTATTGAGTATAGGTGTTCAAATACTTTATTGGTAAATGTAATTAATATTAACTTCTTTATTGTAGTATGGTCGTATATTGGATATTGAATTGAAGATTCCACCTCGTCCTCCATGCTATTGTTTTGTGGAGGTATTTTTCTCACTTCCTTTTTGTCTCTCTTTTGATTAAGGTTAGACAAGATATCTCCTCTCTCTGACTATGTGTTTGTTTGGCTGGTAGTTTGAGAATTCTCGTGATGCAGAAGATGCAATTAGAGGCCGTGATGGCTATAATTTCGATGGCTGTCGTTTAAGGGTAAGGAGATGTTCTGATTGTTTTCATCTGTGTGTGGTGGTAGATATCTTGTGATTGATTTCCCATTGTGATTCTGCAGGTTGAGCTTGCACATGGTGGTAGAGGTCCATCATCTAGTGATCGACGTGGTAGCTATGGTGGTGGTGGTGGTGGTGGTGGTGGTGGTGGTGGTGGTCGATTTGGAATCTCCCGCCATTCTGAATATCGAGGTAGGTCTAGGACTAAAAGAACTGGATGGGGTCTTGCTATGTTCAAATATTGCCCATCTTTGGTTATTTATGTTATGTAGTTCTATTTAAGATTAAGATGTGTTCAAGTAGTATTAGTGCTCCTTTTTTTGGTGTTCAGTTATTGTCCGCGGGCTCCCTTCATCAGCTTCATGGCAAGATTTGAAGGTTTGAAACTTCTAATACTTGACAGCTGCGTATAAATACTGTCAGCACTGCTATACTGATATCTTTTATTTTGAAATTTTATTTCAGGATCATATGCGAAAAGCAGGTGATGTGTGTTTTGCTGAAGTTTCCCGTGACAGTGAGGGTAAGCCTTTTATAATTATCAATTATTGTTTTTCCTTCATGTAGCCATTTCTTTGTTTATGTTTAGTGCACTGAATCTTTGGCATATATCACTTCACTTTCACTTGTTGTTTTCCAAAATTTAACTGTAGCAGAAGATATTCAGGTGTAAAGTCCTAGCTTCTTTGTCCAAATATTGGGACTTTTCCTTTAATTTATGTTTTAACTTGGACATGCTCAATGGATAATTTAATTTGTTGTTTTGACTAAGGAATTATAGATGTCTGAGTTGAAAAGCATCCGCATGCTGGGAATTAATTGATGGATTTATTGTGACATGCTTCAATTTGATTTAAAATTGATTGAGTCCAAACATTATGGGCTCGCTTTATTTTCTTATAGATTCTGGCATGGTCTCTGATAGGAACTTAAACTCTCAATCAAAATAAATACACGCATAAACCAGCAAAATAGAGAATCAACAGATGAGAATATCTCTTTTTGTGAGAAAGTTGCATTAATACCAAATCAAATACAAAACTAGAGAATGACACTCAAAGGATTGGGAGTCAATCCCTACTACAGCAAAGGATACTTGTAAAGAGGAACAGACTCTTCTCCCCCTTGCCAGAGCTAGTATAACCAAATAACAAATTCAACTTGCCTCCTCACCCCCCTCTTTCATTATCCTTTTGTATAAGTGATAGATGGGTGGCCTATACTGGGCTGGGCTGTTTTGCACTCCTTTGCCCAAAATATCAGACCTAACAGTCTCATTCATAATGTTTTTGAAATAATCTTGACTCTGGATTTTCTTTGTATTCAGGAACTTATGGCGTTGTTGACTATACCAATCCAGATGACATGAAATATGCTGTAAGTTGTTTAGAACACATTCTCTCATTTTCAAATTATTTGTCCCTCTTCCTTAGTGTTAGTGCTGTGGTATCGTCTACCCAACAAACTGATATGCTCTCTTGTTGTGCAGATTCGGAAACTTGATGATACTGAATTTAGAAATCCTTGGGCAAGGGGACGAATAACGGTAATCTTTGTTTCTATAATTATGAGTTTTTTTCCTTCTATGCAGTACTATTAGTTTTATCATTGTCTTGCATCCTTAGTTCCTCTAGCTCTAATTTAAAAGAGTTAAGTATCCACTTATTTCTATATGGAAGACTTGTAAGCTTTTGTTCAACAGGTAGAGTGTAATATTTAAATGGGCATGCGATCTTTTAGTAGAAACATAACTGATGTAGAACAGGTAGGAGAAAGAAAAAGAAAAGGCAGTAGAAATATAAGAGTCGGAAACGAGAAGAAAGGGCGAGAGATAAGAGAAATAGGGTTAAGGATAGAGAAGTAGAGAGGAACTAGGGTTTAGAAACCTTAATAGAGCTTCTCCTTTTAAAGAAAAACACGTAAAGCCTATTTATGATTTAATAAAAGCCAAGTCATTTATTAAATCATAAAACAAGTAATGCTAAGAACTGAATTGAAAATATGTCAAATTACATCTTGGTCATTCTGCATATAGCTTTTTTTTTTTAAATTGATTTAATATTGGTTTAGTTTTTTCACTTGAAATAAAATGATGTTTGATTGCTGGGGAAAAAAAAAAAAAAGAAGTTTTGATAATCTGCGGCATTGTTTTCTTTACCAACTGGTATAGGTGAAGAGATATGATCGTAGTCCATCAAGAAGCAGAAGTAGAAGTCGCAGCAGAAGTAGAAGCAGGAGTAGGAGCAGGAGCCGAAGCAGGAGCAGGAGCAGGAGCAGAAGTCCAAAAAGAATTCGGAGGTAAAATTTCTTTTATTTCACCCTTTTTAGTTAACTCTTTCTAAATGCAACCCGTAAACATTCTAAAAGCTCTGCTGTTTTGCAGTAAATCAGTAGAACGATCTGTTTCTAGATCAGTGTCAAGATCTAGATCTGCATCACCTGTTAAACCATCAAGGTATCTAATTTACAGTCAGAAAATGTGACTGTAATTCATGTTTGTGTTGTTTGTTGTCCTGTTAGGGACCCTTTTTTTATGTAAGTATTGAATTTTAATTTGCAGAGCAAGATCAAGGTCACGATCACCATCACGATCACGGTCTGCATCACCTCACAAGGTTAGTATTTTTCTTGTCTGTATATGACTAAATGCGGTTTAGATTGTGTTTGTGTGGAGGCATGGATGGATGGGCAGAATCATAAAAGCACACATGATGTGCCATTATCTGTTAAATGTATGACTATCTGATTAGAATTGAATTGCCAATATTTAGCATCTCTTTTGAGTGTAAAGGGGGAAGGACATTGAAGTAGAGGTCATAAGATGAAGCATGTCGTGGCCTTTTGTAGGTATTTTCTATGTTGATCTAGTCTTAGACAACTTTAGAGGTATGTTTTGATGGATCTAAGGCGTGCAGCTCTCGTTGACATTTAGGTCGTGGCTTTTTTTTTTGCAGTATTGCCAAGACTAAGTAATAGAATATGGCTTTTTAACGGAGAAAACACTACTTTAAGTCAATGATTTGCTAAAAGCTTGTGAATTGAGGTGTTTTAAGGTTGATAATTTTTTTCCAGGTGCAATCAGGAAGTGGCTGATTCTGGGAACGGAAATTCAGACTCTTCATTGCCTGCTGAGATGAGTTTGTGGGCAAGTTCTTTTAACTTCATGTTTTAATGAAAACCTAGAGACTAGTCATTAGCTTATGGATTGGTAATGATTAATCGATGAATGTGGAGGAAGTTGAATTTATGAATCTGCGTAGTTTTTATTTATTTTGCACATTGTTTTCAATTATCTTTCTGTGCTTGTAGCAAACCTTTGACTTTGAGTATTAGTTAATGAGTTATTGTGAGTTTTGAACAGAGTTTGATGTGGTGGTAAATTTCTTAGAGGGTGCACATTTTTGGCACAAATTTATTTGGATATAATGACATTCTCATCTCTTCCCTGAGGGTTAGAGAAAGTCACTTTTGTCCTGTGAAATCTTAAAGGATCAGTATAGTCCCTGTCAAACTGAGCAGAGCGGTTAGGGAATTATGGATTGTGCGAATGTTGTATTATAGCCCATTTATCTTATAAAGAATAAAATAATATGGGTATAAAAACTGAGAACTTTAGATGTTAACATAAGAGTGTGTCACATTTTCTTAAGAAAGTTACATCTATACTCTTCTTTACATCATCATTATTATTACTCTTTTGTGTTTTTGGGTTAGACAAGTAAATCTCAAAGCACAGTGATTAGAGTTTAGGTCAGTTAAGTTAAGATTTGACAAGTGCGATAGAGGTTCGAATTCAAGTTTCTATTTAAAAGCTTTAATATTTTATAATTTTGTTATTGTTATAACTAACAGAGGGGCTCTTCTAAACTTGTTAGCCTATTCCACACACAAGCTTTTTAAGCCACCATCTCTTCCCCTTGTGTTGTACATCTGGATGGCCTTTCAGCACTACCATTATCATCATTAAGTCAGTGGTTCATTGTGCTTGCCTTCTTTCCCTACGACACTTTTATCAAAATTGGCATATTGAAAACCCACTCCGAATTCATCACATTTGGTGCTCCGACAACTCACTCTTTCATGCTTGCCTTCTTTGCCTGCGGTTCTTTGAGCGTGTCTATGATCTATTCTGGCTATTTTGTTGCTTTTGGTGCTTATCGGTGGGATCTTCTGTTATTCAAGTCTTTGTGCATGGTTGTGGTGGACAAATTGTTTGTGAGGTTTAACAATAGACCGACAATGGTTGTGGTTGTTTAGGATTGCAATTAGGGTTTTTGAAATTGTAAAGACTAAATTGCAGGTTTTAAACCTATAAAATGGTCTAACTATATTTAAAACATTAAGATTCATCTATTATAAATAAATTCTCAACTCAATTGGATGAAGCCGACATTTGACGAGAGGAATTTCAAAAACTAAAAAAAAAAAAAAAACTTACTTTTCTTTTTCATCACAATTTATGTTTTATATTATTAGAAAATTTAATTTAATAAATTAAATTTTTTTTTTTTTGGTTGAGATCAAATTAAACTAAAGTTTAAACTTGATATCTTAAAATCATAGCTTAAGTTTGAGTTATGATAGCTCATTTCAGACTTGATCAAGTTGAGTTAGTGTGGCTTAATTTCATCTCTATTAACATCAATGTTTTCGTATTTTTAAACATGTCTTGATATCTTTTTTTTAATAAATTAAAATCAAAATTTTTTTTTTGTTGAGTTCCAACTAAATTAAAGCTTAAATTTGATATCTTAAAATCATGGCTTAAGTTTGAGTTATAATTACTAATTTTAAACTCAATCAAGCTAAACTAGCTTGAGTCAATTTCATTTCTATTAACAACAATGTTTACATATTTTTAAACATATCTTGGTATCTTTTTTTTATTATATATTTTTAAACATGTCTTTGATATCTTTTTTTTTTTTCCCAATAGACTAATGGATGAGTATGAGTACCTATATATAAAACAGAATTATGATTAGCCAATAGAAAATTAGACAATAACAAATAATAACATTATTGAATAAGTTTAGTATCGGTCTTCCATATGGTGTAAACCCATTTTTGTAACGTTCTCTTAATGAACTAAGCGAAAATGGTATTGGCAAAGCACAAGCATTCTTGGCTGATGCATTGGAGGACTTCATAATGTTGATCGCCATGAAATTGAAACCTAACTTATAAGTAGTGAGGGAAAATTGAAGATGACTGAATGGGATGCATACGTTAAAATCAAGCTGGTAGACAAATACATTACATCCATAGGAATTAGTGATAAATGGGTGTTATTGAGCATTTTCTAGAGTTTGAGGGAGTGTCATGGAATTAATGATAAACCTAAATTAATTTTGTTAAACCAAAGCAGATCCCTGTATGGTGAGGTGAATTTGATATTTTCCATCAAATGTGAAGCTGGATTTATCCGAGGCATCGAAGAAAAAGCGTTGAGCCTTGTCTGAATAAGTTTTTCCGAGGAATCTTGTTTCTAGAATGTAATTCCTCACGGGTACCAAAATAGCGACACGTGTTTCACTCTCTCCACCTTTTTCGTCTTTTCTCATCGGCTCACATGTCTTCCAGCTGCGTCCGCCCACCGTCACACGACTTCTAGATATTTCTGGTTTCTGCCTCCTTCGCTTTAAATGCCTCCTTTTTAAAACGCCACATTCACCATAATTCTCAAACAAAATCAAACTCAGTTGTTATCAGACGGATAGTCGACGACGATGTCAATTCTCAGTTCCTTGAATGCTTTCATAGCCGAGCCAAACGGTCTCAAACTCAAGTTTTCAATGAACAAGGAGAGCGAGAGCGATGGTAAGATGAAGAAAGAGGAGAGCAAGTGGAAGTCGCCGCCGGAGAGAGCGCGGCAAGAGGATAAGAGTAGACCAAGGTTTGCGCCGGAGCTAGATGGCGTCTACTGTTTTGAGACCATTATTCCATGTTGATTGATTCTGTAATTCTTGCAAAAAACCAAAAAAAAAAAAAATTAATCAGAACTCGTTATATATTTAAACTATAAATTTTATAAGTGCCTGCAAATTCTTGTTGCAAATGTGATCATTATTTCTACTTTGACCAAATTAATCTTCTCCAGAGTAACGCAGTTTTTGTCCTAGTCAGGAGGATGAAAGGTTGAATCTGAAATCTTTATGAACAAGACTAAGCACCCATTTTTATTAGTGGTGGGATAAAACCACAAATTTTCCCCTTTTGAATTTGAAAAAATCAATTTCTTATTTATATGTTAAAATAATTATTAATTTTAACAGTTAAATGATATTTATGTCATCCATAAGCGTATTACGGCATGACACAAATATAACAGATGGTGGATTTGGATCGAAACATGATGGATAGAAGGGCAAATTTTCAAATCTGCCCGTGCGATATCCCCGACGTGGGGTCTCTGCTGAACCTTGTAATCTCTGGAAAACAAGAAACAATTGCTAGTGGAGCCTATGAACACTGAAACTTCAGACCTTGTGGGAACAAATCTATGAACCATTGTAACTCTATAAATCTTAATGGTTTTATGCTAGTAGAGCCTCAAAACAAAAATTATTCAACTTCTGATAATTGTGGTATTGGCTATATTATGTTAATTAGAAAAATGAAAAAAAAGAAAAAGTGGAGTTGGAAGGCAAAGCCAGATTGATTTAAGTCGTAAATGCCAAAATTGAGATATTACACTGCTCAACTATGTAACCAGAAACCAGGAACAAAAAAAGAAAACAAATGTGGAAGTTGCCATGTTTCTTCAAGTTTTATGAGTTGTGACTATTTCTAAGAGGAGAAATCAGAAATTTGAGGTAGACTTCATACTAAAGACAGACTGGAGAAGATGGGGATGACTATTAATACTTTCTGTCGCTTTTGTGAAAATGCAATTGAAACCTTGGATATTCTTTTCTTTGCTTGTCATTTCACTACAAAAGTATGGAAGGAGCTTCTTGTTAATTGTGAGATGGACTATGTCTTAAGACTGTGGAAGGAGTATGTTTCTTTCTTAGCAATGAATTGGGAGGGGGGGAAGTTGAAGCATAAAATTGGGAGATTATGTTTGAATGCCACAATTTATGTGTCATGGGGGGGAAAGGACTAAGAGATGTTTTTTGAATGAGGAGAAAGATGTAAATGTTATTATAAAAAGGTGAAGGAACAAGGTTCTAACTTCACGAATATAAGAATGTCGACTGAAAATGAAAGAATTGCAAGAAACTGGAAGCTTCCAAGATGTATCTTTAGCTAAAAGAAGATGTGAAGCTGGGCTGCCTGAAGGAAAGTGGGGTTTACTAACTGTTTATTTTTTGTTTGCAGATTTTAGCTGGGTGGAATATGGTCTGCTTCAATTTATGGCTACTGATTGCTTGGTTTAGACCTCCTCCTTCTCAGGAGCGGACTGGTCTTTGTGAAGGTGCTGATGGGCATTACTTTCTCGGGTTTCTTTCATCAAAGACCTGCAGAAGCCTGATTTTCAGTTGATGCAGCTGTTGCTTCTTCTGGTTTTCTGTCTTCTCTGGTTTTGTTCTTGTGCTGGGGGATATTGCCTCTCTGTTCTCCCCTCTTCCTTTTGGTGGTCTGAGTTTCTGGACCAGGATGTTCAACTGGGTGTTTCTACTGTTGGGTGTTTTCTGCATGGTTGTTGGTACAAGGCCTGGAGCCTTTCCAGCTGAGTTAAAGTGCTGTCATTCTGCATATTTGTTACTGCCCCAGCTGTTTCAAATTTCTTGCTGCTACTCTACCTGGAATTTCCACCTGCCGAGACTTGATGCTGCTCCTCTGCCATTCTGCTTCAATTCAATTATTCATGCTTGCTTGGAAATCTTCCTGCTGAGCCACGGAGTTTTCTGTGTAAATTTGCTTCATGTTCTGGAGCTTTCCTTGCTATGTTTGGCTGTTGTCAATATGCAGATTTGGTTCAGTTTGTGGGGGTGGTGCTGCCTTGCTTGGGAATTCATCCTTCAGCCAAGTCTTCCTGCTGCTCCTTTGTCGAACTGCCGCATCTCTGTTGTTGCTACCTGCATGGTAGTTCTATTGCTGAGCCATGGAGGTTTTTCCTTGTTAATTGGCTTATGGGCAAAGCTGTTCTGCTTTCCTTTCTATGGTTTTCGGCGCCTTGCTGTGTGTTTCCCATCCTCTTCATGATCTTTGTATAATGGTTTGGAGGTCTGGATGTACAGTGTGCCTTTGGGCCTTTGAATAGTGATAGAGAATTATTTTGTATAGTTTGTTGTGTTGTTCTCTATCTTGCAAATGTGGAGATAATTTAACTAGATAAACTTATGTTGTATCTTTTAGTCTTATTTACCAAAAAAGAAAAAAAATTGGACAAGCACCAAAATCCATCAAGTATAAAGCACACACCAAAAAGAATACAAACCAAATTAAAGTTGCCTAAATAAAATCTCTACGTTTGTACTTAAAAATGTCAAGGGGATCAGACCGGTCAATAAACGACCTATAACTTTTTTTTTGGGCACAACTCACTATTGTAACAAGCCGCCTAAGACCACAGGCCATGTGGGTAGTAGCCTTGAGGTAAGATCTATAGGATAACCCAACACGTTTCTATAAAAAATTATTACAAAAAAATATTATTAAAAATTAATGTTATTAAAATATTATATTTTTGCGATTTGATTCACAAAAACACGCAAACCAACTCACTAAGGGTTTACTATAGGCCCTTCTAATCTTAACGAGCCTAGATCCAACCAATTCTCTAGACAGGGTAGGTAACACAGCCTACCACTATCTCTACTTGTCCCCCAATCCTCCTCCCAAAGGATCCGAAACTTCTAAAAGATCTTTTATACTATGCCCAATCACGAATTTAGTTTTACACTTGAGACCAACGATAGAAAAATAAATGCATTGGTTGAATGATGATAAGCAACATCAGTCTACCATAAACTTTGCAAGTAAGCTAAGACATATCAAAAAGGCCAAAAGACTATTTCCCACCCAAAGTATGTTGGTTTTCCAAAGTTTCTCTTGTTAACTTTGAAAATACCATTTACTCACCTATGGCCGGTTAAATTTAATAAAACCCTAAAATTTAATCTCATTTTCCCTCCTAAAAGTTTAAAAACTAGTTTTTCTCCCTTAAACCAAGTTTGAAAAAAATCACATTGCCCCCCTAGGGTTTAGTTTCAAAATCCGTTCACTTTCTCCAAAACCATCGCCGACCGTCTCTCCCTCTCAACGGTTTCTCTTTCTCCGACGGCCTCCCTCAATTCCACCCCGACCCCTCTGGCATCGAAAGTCATCGTCTGGGAAGAGAAATCATCTTCCCAGACAACGACACTCGATGCCAGAAGGGTTGGGGTGGAGTTGAAGACGACCGTCGGAGGAAAGGAAACGGTTAGAAAGGAGAGACGACCGACGATGGCGTTAAAGAAAGAGAACAAATTTTAAAACTAAACCCTAGAAGGGGCAATATGATTTTTTTCAAACTTGATAAAATCATATTTAAATTTATTTTTAATATTAAATATAAAATAACGATTTCTTAAAATTAATAAATTTAAGCGGTCATAGGTAGATAAATGAAATTTTCAAAATTAACGAAAAAAACTTTGAGAAATCAACATACTTTAAGTGGAAAATAGTCCTTGGGCCTATCCAAAAGGACAAACATATAAATGCTAAAATGTATGCTATTCAACGGCTTGGAATTCTTCATAGTCACACTGCCTGTGCATTTAATATAAATCAGTAAGATATATTACCTTTCATCATCTTTAAAAGGTTATCCATACATGGTTAACCATGCACATGTCCAGTGTAAAAGGTGGCAAGCCAGAAAAAAAACTACCTCGCTAGTACAAAAAGTGACCTACCTAATGATGACTTTCGATCAATTTCCAGCTCTTAAAATCACAATCTCTTTCCCATATTCGCAATCCTTCTGCCGACACCAAATATAAACGCTGTGGGCAAGAATCCTTGCTCAAGGCTACATGCAATAACAATAGCCCCACCAAGAATTATGAGCTTTGGTATGTTCCAATGGAGCGGTTGGTCAGATTTAGTTGCCACTTCAGTCTCTGACAAATCTTCAGCGCCTTCCAGGGTTCTCAGGTACACTGGATCAATCTTGGTGTTGATTTGCGCCATTAATGCGGGCCGAGAGAGTGGTGCTCCAGATGCTCTTTCTTTTTGGTATGCACGTAATCCAGGCTCAATCTTTTTGACGGTTCTCCACATCCCCTGCCTTATTCCAAGCTTTGCAATTTCCCATGGAATACCCATATCTTCATGATGGAAGAGTAACACCTCACAAGCAGTCAGCTGGCCATCACCTCTTCCTGATTCCACTGGTTAATCATGAACACTGGTTATTAATTCATCTAATTAAATCAAAGAATATATATATTATACTAGGCAATGATAGTATGATACAGAGAAATTCTCTCTCGGGAAGTAAACTCAATTACTCTAGTACAGTACAGTTTTAGACCAGCAGCTATACAAGTTAAACCTAGAATGATATATCCAATTCATCGGTTGAAAGATAGAAGAATGGCATATCCTACCTGCTTGAATGCACCAACTTGAGTAATAAAGGTCAACACGTTTTGGTTTATCACGCCTTGGAACAGACTTACAAGGCACACCCTGATATAAGAAAAGAAACAGCCAGTTATCTACTTACAACTCTGATAGGAACCTAGAATAAAATTAACTGAATCACTGCAGGACGGTTCTTTTTATAACAATAGCCATACTTTTTATTGACATGCTGACTCTAAATTAAGAAAACAGAGAATCATGGACCCTTGACACTAAGATTGTTGACTCTAAATTAAGAAAGCAATTGCTCACAGACTGGAACTGGAAATCCTGGATTATCCTGTTGCTTTGTTGGCTGCAACTAAAAATCATAGACCTCCCAATTCTTCTCTGATTGAGACTTTAAATTAGGAAATTTCCCCCCTATTCTTAGTTCTAAACCTGCCTTATAGGGGCCTAACAAACTCCAACCCACTCAGGGAAAACTAAAGGTGGAGAGGTCAAGCATCATTTTCTAGATGTCTTTGTCCCTCAGTCTTCCTTTTTCACTTGTTCTTTCTTATTTCAATCTCTCTGTTGTAAAAAACAGAACCATCATTGTTATTGATTCCTAATATTTAACTGCAGAAATTATCTCATATTACATACCCAGTCGGTTTGAGTTTACCACAAGCTATTTTGAGGACCTCTATCTACACACTTTTCTCTTTCACCCTGTTTGTAGTTATTCTTGGTTGCACAACAATTTCCCCAACAATTTTAAGTCCTGTTTATTATCTTATGAGTTGTTTGTCTACTCAAAGCAAGGTGTCAATTACCAAGCACTCTACTCTATCCCTCTGATATGCATAGCTAACTCTAGAAGCAAAATAGACCATTAGCATAAAATTCCCCCAACGTTAAAACCTGTATTTCCTAGCACTAAGATAAGTATAACTGTATTTACATGTATGTTGTTCGAATAATTCTAATAGTTAAGATAGATTTAACAAATTTAAAAACTAAATTGCCCTTCCAATACCTTTGTAACACAGTAATAAGATCTTCCAGATTCCCAAATCCGACGTCCTATGATGTATTCTCTGTCACTATAAAAAAAGGGAAACTGCCACAAAAAAAGAAAATTGAATAGTTAAGCTTATGCAATCATGAATCTGGTATACCAAAATGACTCCAGGAAGGCTCACCTTACGAATCCAGTGTACTACCATGGTTCCAGTAGTGGCACATTCTTCTATCGTTGTTGACTGTGCAAGCATGTCATCCCACTTTGATCTGAACATGTCATCCCAGAAGAAGTCCCTCACAATCTCTGGCGTGGCATTGTCAAAGACAGTTCTACTACGATATTGAGGAGGGCCATTCTAAAAATAGAAACAAATGTAGATCACCCAAATAACAATTTTTAGAAAATAAAAGAAGATTTTGTTTTACAACCAGAGCTGCTTCCTTGATTTCAAACACAAGTTTATTTATCAAGACCTCATAGATGAGTCAACAGTCAATCATGAATTGATACCCTAGTATAAGAATGAAAGCAATACCTTAGGTTCTCTCCGCCATGCTTGGTAGCTCATAGTTTGAGTAGAACGATCCATCATTTTTATCCAAGGAGGACCTCCATCTTTAATCATAACAAGCTTCCATAGATGATCAAAATCTTCCTTAGTTGCAATGTTACTCCGATCTTCATTCAGCCGCAATTTACTAGACAAAGCCAATCAAGCAGTGAGTAAATAGTCCTCAAATTCTTTTTAGGCTACTATTTATCTCCAACTCCAACTAGTTATTGCACATATGGAGATTAAATGCTTTACTGTGCATTACTTAAAATCGAAGGTTCTAATGCGTCAAATAGATTGGCATCAGATAAACACAGTTTCAATAAGAAGCTTAAAGTTCTAAAGGAAAAGCATTAAATTAACCTGTTCAATTACGGCATGAAATCCATAGCTAACTTAATGCGATTGGAATTGAGAAATTCCACTTAGACTTACGGTGTTTTGTACAGAAAAGTAACTAAATTTATACCACTATTATGATAGTACATATTCCAATCCAACAGGATACCAGAAAATATAGGGCTTCAGAAATAATATAACATGAGAAAGTTCATTTTATAGCACTTAATTTGATTAATTTGTCCTGGATCCCATTCTTCAAACAAACGATTTGCTGAAAACACTTTTTTCCCTTTTTAGTAGAAATTTAAGAATAAAATTTTAAGTGTTCAAACTTCAGATGCCAAAAACAAATTAGCACAAAAGCAAACCACACAAATTTTCAAGTGCAATCAAACAAAATAACATCATAACGAAAGTAAGTAGAAGATAAAATTCAAGTACCTGCATTCACCATATTCAGTAGATGATGACACAGAAGCAAAGGAAGAAACCAGCTTTTGTCTTCCTGAATTTGCCCATTTAGGCTTCCAAACCCAGCCAATAATTAATCCCACACAAAATGCTATCCACAAAGGAACCACATACGCTATTATCTCTATAAACGTTTCTCTTACATGGGTTTTGCTTAGTAACTCATTCAAACCCATGACATCAGAAACCCACTTGAAGTTTGAGCCTGAGAAGGAAGATAATAAAGATACTAATATTTAGAAAAATAAAAATAAAAACAAGGCCAAGGTTGGCAGAAAACAAGAAGACAGAAGAAAATAAACAAGTTGATTAGGAAGATGATTAAGACTCGAGTGGTATGCAGAAAGAGTTGGTTTCACTTGAGGGTGTCGTTTTGTAAACACTACATAGCGTTTAATCTCTGAGTTTCTTGGCCAACCAATAAGCGTGTCCTGAAATTCGGTGTCAAAGAAGCTCTTACCGTGGCAAACAAGTTATCAATTTGTAAATTTAGTCGAGCACGAAAAACACACCAGCTCTCACGCTCAAACTTACTCCATTTAACCCCAAAGATAGCTAACAAGGCAGCCAAAAAGGTAAGGAGAGTTCTCTTTTAATTTAGTTCAATAGTTGAGTGATTACTAAATTTATGATTTATTTTATTTAGTATTATATGATTAAATAATTTTAAATTAAAGATAAAATAATATTCAATTATATAATAATATATTTATTATATATTTAAATTATAAACTAAAAGTATATTATCATAGCATTGCTCATAAGAAAGTGGTAAAATGAAGTGGTTTGGAAGGTCTACTTTAAATGAAATTAGCAACCTAATAGTCATAAATGTGTGAATTGCCTTTGTGAGGTGGTGTGGGAACTTTTTGCAAGTTTTAAATATAAAATGTGTTATTAGTATGATTAATGTTAAATACGACAAATAAATATATATAAATAGATAAAATTAAGGCTTATGAAGGAAATTGCGTAGAAAAGAAGAGCGCACGGAACAAATATACCATGGTTCCGTTTCGGCTTCTACAAGAGAATTATTAATATTTTGAAGAAATTTTTATTAATTTATATATAATTGTAATATTTTTAAAATTAAATTTGGTTATCTTATTGATTTACGATTTAATTGGACAAT
Organism: Mangifera indica; assembly: GCF_011075055.1. Taxonomy (NCBI): domain Eukaryota; kingdom Viridiplantae; phylum Streptophyta; class Magnoliopsida; order Sapindales; family Anacardiaceae; genus Mangifera; species Mangifera indica. The sequence continues at coordinate 23,266,045 of NC_058137.1, read as the reverse complement.
TAATCAATTTAATTTATTATTAAATTATTATATATTTTTTAAATACAATAATAATATCTTTTTTACATTAATTTTGTTACGATACCGTTTGTGTTGGAAGAAAAATGTACTAAAATACCCTCAATATCTCATTGGGCATGTGGAGTACAGAAGGATTAAGACAAGGAAATGCCACCCGACTTTGAAATTTCAAGTCAAGGAACAAAATTTCATCCAAATATATATATATATATATATAAAATGAGAAAGTAAAAAAATTCTAAGAAATTAACAAGAACTGATTTTGTGCAGAAAAAGCATTTGAATCTGTTTTGGATGAAACATGTTGTTTTCAAGTGTTTCAAAAAAAGTTTTATTTTATTTTATTTTTTGTATTTGAATTTGAAGTAAATAAAAAATAAATAAATACTTTGCACTTCCATGAAATAAAAGATTTTGGTCGTGCAGGTGAATTAAATTAGAACTTAAATACGTAAGCGATGACGTTAATACTTAAAAGAAAAAGAAAAATATACATAAAAAAATTAAAACTCAGAATAAAAATACCATATTTTAGTTTTGTTAGGAACGGAGAAAAATAAGAAATAACAGAAAATGGGAAAATCATATTTTTATGAAATCCGACCAATATTTGATATTAATAAAACGTAAAGGAGACAACTTAAATGATACTATATTTATCAATATTTTATAATATATGATATATATTTTATAATATATTATAAGAGTAATTAAATTAATATAATATAATAAATATATTATACAATATAATATATATTTTTTATGCAAATTAATATATTTTTTAAAGAAAATAATGATATAATAATGATATAACAAAGATATATATAAGATTGAAAAATTTAAAAATTTAAAAAATGTTTAAGATATTTTCTAAAATGATATATGTTATTTAATATTTTTTTATTATATTATTATTTAAAAGCCATGTTATATGATATAATTTGATGTTGGATTTATAATATAAAAATTAAATTTTTAATATATAATATAATAGGTTATTTATCGATAAATAACAATGAAATATAATAAAATTAAAAGATTAATTTCAACCACTCATCTCAAGTTGAATTTCTCAAATGATGTGATAGGCTACTTCTCATATCTTATGAACTTTAATTTCATACCATCATGTATCACATAAATATCTTATATCTAAAAATGGTTAATCTATCATTTTTGGCTGACTTTTTCTATCTATTTTTATACACAAAATTGAAAGGATAATTAATTAAATAATCATTTTTCAAAAGAAAAAATAATCCCCACACCTACTGTCATGCACTTCTAGACAATAAAGTACCATTAGACGAAATTGCCCTTTCTATACAAACTAAATTTTGACTCAATATGATAATTTCAAGACGTAGAAAATTGTTAGCACGTTGTTGATATTCATCATCTTTTCATTGCTTAGGGTACATAGATTTGTTTGTGTTTGTAATTCATCTTTTCACTATGTTTAAGTGGTTTCTTGAAATTTAACAAGTATAGATAAATATTATGTTTGATTAAATATAATAAAAAATACCCATGATAATATTTTACTTAAATGTTTTTAGATACGATTATTTTAAAATATTATACATATTATTTATTATATTAATTAAAAATAAAGTTATTTTTATCTTAAAAATTAATAAATAAATATAAAAATATAATAAAATCAATATTATCTTGATAATTTTTTACTATTTAAGATAGAATTGATAATCAGATTACCTCTTATATTATATGTTATATCACCATTAGTAATAAAATATTATTACAACCAAACAAAATCTTATAACTATCCTTCCAAACCCCCCTTACTTTGTCAGAATTTCAATTATCCACTCCTTGTTATGTATAATCCAAGCGTGAAAAACTTTCAATTACCCCTACTATGTGTTGCACATACTTGTTGTTAACACATGGCAAAATTTCAAAAATAGTTATTCCTCTCTACTACGTGTTGCCCATATTAGGGGTTATTATTTAAAATAGTTGTTTTTCATGGAGATGAACAAAAATAATCATAAACTTTAGGGGGCATTTGATTTGAATAATGTTTTATTACAAAAATATAAAGATTACCTTGAAAATAGATTACTTAAAAAATTACTGAGTATAAATAATTACTATATTTGATAAAATTTGATAGGTATAAATAATTATTGTATTTGGTTAAAGGTAATAAAATATTAGTAGTAAATTATTTTACTTAAATACCCTTGAATATAATTATTTTTAAATATTTTTTATATTATTTGTCATATTAATTAAAAATACATTTATTTTTATCTTAAAAAGTTAATAAATAATAATATAATTATAATAAAATCAAGATTACCTTGATAATCTTTAAATACCTAAAGTGAAGATGGTAATCAGATTACTACCTATATTATATGTCACGTCAGCATTGGTAATAGAAGATTATTGTAATCTTTTATTACTGACAAACCAAACAAGAGAATAAAAGATAGATTACCAAGATAATCTTCAATAACTTTAACCAAACACTCCCTTAGGGTTATGATTATCATCAACATTGTACCTGCTATAGATTTGGATGCTTTGAAGCTTTGTTTACACACAACATAATAAATTATTAGTACATTATTGATGTTTATCATTTTATTACTTATATTGTTGTTGCATTAGAGACATGATAAAACTAAAACAATATTTATATTGTAAATATTTGTATGTGTTTGGATTGATAATGGAGATGACATAACAATTATCGGTTTTAAGGTTTATTATAAAATATAAATTGAATTAATTATTTTGTTGATGAATTATATGTGAAGAGTATAGCAATTGAAGAGGGTTTGAATCACTATTAGAAAAATTGGGCAAGACTTTTGTGAATAAAAGCAGGGCTGGGCTCGAGCTGAGCCAGTTCGAGCTTGAGCTTGACTCAGTTCGGTTCGAGCCCGAAACAAATCGGAATCTGCTCAGTTCGATCGAGTTGGCTCGGGTTGGCTTGGTAGATTTTTTTTTAAAATTTTTTATACAAAATGACGTCATTTTGATCTATATATATTAAAAACGATGTCATTTTGATATGAAAAATAAGCTGAACCGAATTAAAAACGAGTCAAACTCGAGCTGAGTTGAGCTTGAGCCGAGCCCAAGTTGGCTGTGAGCAGCTCGGCTTGAATCCAGCCCTAAATAAAAGGGTTTTTTTTTTTTTTTTAACAGTATTTGGGATTTGGTCGCAGCTAATACGTGCATCATGCATGTGGGGAAGGGAACCGATGAAGTTGGGGTTAATTTAAATTTTTCACTTGTAGCATGCACATTGGGTTTCATGAAATTTTACATCATGTTAGTTCCGAGAGTACGTGGTACACACGTGGGGATTATTGAATTTTTCCCGTATGTTAAAAATATGATAGTTAATTAAAGGCCAAATAAGTATTTTCCACACAAAGTTTGATACAAACTCAATTTTTTATCTGTTAACTATTGAAAATTTAAATGTCTATCTATTTATTAAATTTTACTATTTTAAAAAAATTAAAAAATTATTATATTTACCTCATAAGTTTAAAAATCTAATAAATATTTCTTCAACCAAAGTTTGAAAAATCAACATTTTTTCTCAAGGTTTTTTAAGCCGCCACTATCGACTACTGGAGAAGGCAACGACAACATTCTCTCTCTCTCTCATAGCTTTTTTCTCAATTCCGTTCTATTTCTAACTATTACTAACTGAGAAAACCGATCGGCAAAGACTGTTCTTATTCTCTTAATGAAGACGATAATTATTAATTTTTAAATCTAAGGGGTGAAAATATGACTATTTTTAATATTTTAATAAATAATAATTTTACTTATGACAGTAATAATAAAATTTAACATATGAGTGAAGAATAAAATTTTCTATGATTAAAGGATAAAAAGTTGAACCTTGGGTGGGAAATAGTCGTTTGGCCTTAATTAAAATAACCATGTTTGAAGAGGTGTAAACAGAGAGTATTTTTTGTTATTGAATTTTTACCATACTTAAAGATACGATAATTAATTAAATTAACCAAAATTTACCACCGCAAGATTTTTCACTTTCTCCGTAATTTAAAGAGAAAAGGACTATTTCCCACTGAAGAGATCTTCGTCTCTTCATCATATTACCATTGTTACACTAGAAAAAAAAAAGAGACCGAAGACGATGTTGAAAGATGAAGTTGAAGAGTGAGAATGAAACTACTATTTTTTAAAATTATGGAGAGCAACTGAATTTAAAAAAATATAAAAACTCTAGATTTGAGGATGAAAATGTTACTTTTTAAAGTTTGAAACTTTAGGTAAAGATAAAATATTAATTTCTAAAACCTAGGAAGTAATAAATTTTATAATTTTTTAATATAAACAGTAAAATAAATAACTATTTTACCCCTTTATTTAACAGAAAAAATTAACAAAAATTTGGTTATGGGTGAGAGTTAGAGTTTTTCATTTCCCGTGGATATGAATTTAAAATTGGGTTAAAATTTGAGTGGAAATAGTCTATTTCCCTAATTTAAATCACATAAATCCTGTACCTATTTCCATTTGATATTTTTGAATTTTGAAATTTCTACACTCAATTCAACAGGGTTTCAACTCGAAATGAAACGTCAGCTTTCATTTCAATGAAGCATAAACAGAGAGTATATTTGGTCCTCTCTTTGGATTTTTATGGTCAAATGGAAAATAAATATTTGATAGAATAATTAAATATTTTTATATTTAATAGCAAAAGCTATGCTTGAATACTTGATGGAGAAAAGAAATCTGGAACATTACCATCCCGAGCTAGTCGAGCCTCAAAGCAAACAAAGAAAATTCGGGCCCATTCCGGCTTCGGGTCCAGTCCAAAATTCATTTTGAATATTTTTATAAATAGTATTATGTACATAAAAAATATAAACAATTATATATATAAATAATTATATATTATTATATAATTATGTTGTTTTAAATTAAAAATAGAGAAATATCTAATCATATGATGACATTTTATTATTTGTATACATAATTTTTTGAATTTTTATTGTTTAAATCCAATTCAGGTATGAATTTTGTTCAATTTAAAACCCTTTTTTTTGAGTAAACTTTTAGGTTTCCTATGTATGCCCATATCAATTAAAATTAAAATAAAAACCATGTATACCTGATTTTAAAGCTCGAATTTGACTGATTAATTCAATTGATTTTATTGGGTTTTGAAGTTAATAATGGTTTCTAAGTGACAATTTAAATGTTGGATTGCATTGAACTACAATTCAATTTGGGAAAGTCATGCCACGTCGTTGGTGAATGACCGCTTTAACCATAATTCCCTAATCATTGTGTGAGATTGTAAGCGTGAGTCATTGAAAGTGAGAATATGTGAAGTTAACTAAAAATGATAATATCATTGCGAGATAAAGTCGTTAGTAGTGAGAATAACACAACTAAAAATAAAGAGATTAACATATGAAGAGTTATAAAGAACTCATTGATACAAGATGGGACAAAAAAGTAGAAGACCGGTGTCAAGAGAGCTGAAAATGATAAAATTAGCATTGAGAGATTTTTAAAATGACAAAATTTACTTCGAAAGGAGTGGTTAGAAAGGAGATGATAGAGAGAAAATCAAAATAACTATTACTAGTTTACAACTAGGGTTTTTGCCACCTTTCACATGATTTTTATACTTTTCTCAGAAAAATTATCTTTAGTCCCAACACAAATTGAAATCAACAGAATTACCCTTAAATACCGAACATTTTAACCATTAACAAACCAAAAGACATAAAATTACCCCTGGAAAGTTCATCCGCCCAGCCGTCCACTGACCCATCCTAACCCCCTCTCCACTTCAATGCTCAGTCCAGTAATGAAAATTATGCGCCTAAAATGGTTTAATTAGACTCATGTCCACAAAGTATAAAATCATGAGCACAGTAAAGCGGTCTCGCCGGGCGCTTTGCGCATACTTGAGTTTTGTATTTGCAACTGCAAATTAACATTACTTCAATTCACCCATCAATCTCTACAATTAGCAATGGTCTCCACCGCTGACTCAGCTCCCAACTGGCTCGACCGCTTACGTTCGACTAAGGGTTTTCCCACCGGCGACAATCTCGACCTCGACCATTTTCTTAGAAACAACCATGACGACACCCCAAAACCTAACTCCTTTGAGTCGACTCAGGCAGATTGTAAACAAGTCATTGAAAATGGAGATGAAAAGGAAGAAGAATGGTTAGGTATAATGACTAATGTCCTTTCGGACCTCTTCAACATGGGCGAGCCCAATCCGAGATTTAAAAAGAGTTGCAGGAAACAAGCAAACCCAAAGCCGTGTTTGGTTTCGACGGAGGACCAAAGTTCGGGGTGTGTGCGCAAAGACGAAGATGCCCCTGTGGAGAATGAGACGAAGAATATTGAGATTGAAGAGGATGGTGAGAGAGAGCTTGTGGGGTACTCCAGAAACGAAGTGACGGTTATTGATACGAGCTGCGCGGAATGGAAATTTGAAAAATTGGTTTATAGGAAGAGGAATGTTTGGAAAGTAAGGGAAAAGAAAGGAAAGTCACGTATTATTGGGAGGAAGAAGAGGAAAGCCAATGGGTTTGATGGGATTGTTCATGCCAAGAAGAAGCTTAAGCTTTCCAATGGAGCTCCATCAAAACATGTAAGACTCTGAATTTAGTCATTGTTTATTTTCTGAATACTATCATACTTCCCAAGTTTTCATACATATTTTTCGTTATAGAAGTGAAGTATGTAATGGCATAATTTAAGGTTCCTTTTGGTACGGCTTATTCAACTAGAGCTTATGGAAGAAGATCTCACTAGGATTGAACTTATAAGGGTGGAGCTTGTGTGAAAAAAAAATTGTTAGTTGTTTGGTTAATAGAATGTAAGAGAGCTTTTTAGATTAATTTACCCAAAACAGGCGTTAATATACAATAATAGATAATCAAAATTTAAAATAAAATTGGAGCTCCTTTTGATATGCAAGAATAGATAATCAAATTTGTAAAATAAAATTGGAGCTCTTTTTGATATCCCTTAAACCATAAAAAAGATTATTTAAAATCCTTAAAGCACTTTAGAAATGCAACCAAACAGTCTAAAAAAATGCAAATGTGCTTATAATTTTCAATAAGCTTTTTTGGCCATTGGATAAGTCCGATCAAACAAGTTTGGGATGCAAATTTGTATACGAATTGAGAATAGATATCATTATTCTTTTTAATTGATGTTTGTAACTTGTGATAGAAGGCTGTCATGTTAGTTGGATGCTGCTGGTTCTGGTTGTTGTATGAGTTAGGATTTTTTGATTATCTTATGTTGTTAGAAGGAGACTATTTCTTGGACATCCTTGAATGACTGAGGATGATTCTTTTAGATGCTTTTCAGAGCTGTTATTTTCTGTTAGCCTGCTTGCTATATTAGATTACAATGATCATTTATCAACATTAGTGGTATCTCTTTGTGGTTTACTCTTCCATTTATATTCGTGTTGCTTTCATTTGAAAGTTTTTGATTTAATGTTGATGAAGTTTCAATGGCTAAATTATAATGGCATAGATCTTATTTTGACTCATCGAGTTTTTAAACTTTTATGCTGAGATTGTAATTATATGTTTCTGAGTTTTGTTCAAGTCCTATAATCTTGACATATGTTTTATGGCAAAATTTTAAAGGTTTCATAAACATGGAGGCTAGTACCAATAGCGTTGTCTGCTTATTGGAATGTCATATATATGCATCAATATGAGGACCAATTACTTCTAGAGATACTGTGGTTCTAATGTTTCAGAAGCTTTTGGATCCATATATGCTTTTTACTTGCTTTGTTTTTATTATTACTAGTGGTTCTATTGATAATGAAAGAATATACGCCACAAAAAAATTTTTGAGTAATACAATATGGTCAAGCTTTGTGGTTTTATGTGCCTGTTTATTTGTACTTGAAATGCTCTAATTATGACTGAACTTGTAGTTAACGATCTGGTAACTTTAAAAATGTTGACACTTTTGGTTCTACATATCTCAGTACACAGATACTGATTTGCTTAGCTAATAGCTCCTGATTCACTTCCTTGCTTCTATGATCTGCTATGTTGATGTGCATCCTTGCTTCAAGCAACACTGTATTTTTTCTTGAATATTTTTTTTCAAAGAAAAAAAATTCTGATGGACTACTTGTCTTATCTTAGATGTCAGTAGAAACTCTAGTGCGTTGAAGTATTGAAGAAGTGCCTGTTAGACATCTAGAATCAATTATCATGTTTAAGCTCAAAGTCCATTCAAAAGACATCTTCATTTGTCTTTAACTGACATGAGCATTGTTCCTCTTGCAGTAACGAGATTTCCTATCTCTAATTTTGTTTTCGGTATCTCTTTATCCTGTTAAGAGAATCCAGGTGTTAACTGTACATGCCCTTGGTTTATCAGTATCCATCTTTAACCTATTTTGCTAGGAGTAAATATTCTTTCAGGTACTTTTGGTCTTGCTCCAAGTGATTCAACAATCATACATAGGTTTAAACCTTCTGCTAATCTTAGTTGTTTGTGCTGGACTTATTTTTGTGTGCTGTTTCCTGTGTAAAGAACATATTTGCACTTTGATCATTGGTTGCATACATTTGTATTGTTCTTGCATCTAAACTAACAATTTAAGTATCTTAATCGACAATATGGTTGGAGTATCTGCCCGGGATGTTTCACTCTATGAGCCATGATTAATTATGATAAGAGAGGTGCTAATTAAATTAGCATTTGTTTCTGCTTCCTTATGCAGGAAGAGAATCTTCATGATGACAAAGGGGAAGAAGTTACCAAAGAAGCATCAAGATCGGATGGCCTTAGCCAAGTTCCTAAAGATAGGCAAGTAATTTGCAAGCCACTCTAGTTTCTTTCAATGCTGGTTGCTATATTGGATGTACACCAGAGATTTTTTTTTTTGGACTTAATGGTTTTCTTTGTTAAATCAGGTTACAAGTTTCAAGAGTACCCAAGAAAACTAAAAAAGGAGGCTCATCTGATGTGCTTATAAAAGACATGCCTGCGAGGAGTAAAATGGGAGCGAAAAGTCTAAAGAGTCGAACTCCTGATATTGGAGTTGAAAAACATCAATCCGTTTACAACAAATCTCTATCTACTGGATTTCGGGACTCAGACTGAAATGAGATCAAGGACCTCAAACCTGTGGCATGATTCAATTTGTCTTTGCCTTTGACAAGCAAAGTGAATTTGTTGCAGCCATTTCTTTGTAATTAATATTTTTGTTCAGAAGAATTTCATAGTAATAATATTTTGTTTGTCAAGAGTAAGTGCTCTGTTAAAACGCTGATTGGAAATTCCTTTTCACTGAAAATTAGAATCTTTGGTATGGTTAGAGAATAGAGAGAATGGCTAGATTTTTCCGCTTATTTTTTTGTCTTCTGGCATAGACGAAGGTGGAGAAACTCAGGGGAGGACCTTGTTTTATATTATTATATTGTTAAGCCTGAATTTAGAGGTTAGGATTTAATTTTACTGGATATAAACTGGTTAAGTCCCAGTTGAAGGAGTTAAAAAGTAGGGCCGAATTAGTTGGGCTAGAATTGGGTATTGACTTATCGGTCTCGCAATGGTCCAGCAAAATGGATAGGGACGAAGAGACAGATAGAAAAGTCAAATTAATGGGGGTGAATTTGCCTACCAAAGCTATTATCTGTTTGTCATCCCTGTGATCATCTTGTTTGATTTACCCGCGAGCCGTAATGTGAATGTGCAGCACTCATTTGTAACCAAGCTAGGCTATCCAGGAGACGCCATTTGAAATGATTACTTCCTCTTCTTCTCTCTTCTTTCTCTCCCAAACTATTATTTTCCCAACCAAAATTTACTCTCTTAATCCCCAGAAGCGCATCTGTCTCACTAAAACCTCAAGAATTGCTATTGAGCCCTCATTGAGTTTTCGACCTACCATCCTTTGCAACTGCCTCTCTTCGCCCGTTAATCTTCTTTCAGAGATTGAAACAGGTAATTCTTTCTTTAAGGCTATTTCTCAAACACTTTATGTACATATTATTCAACTGCTCTTCTCTTGACACAACGTTTCTTGTTTTGTTTTTGTTTCAGTTACATTCTTTCAAGAATTAGGATTCAGTGATAAAGATTCTGAATTACTTTTTAAGCAGAATCCCACTCTGAGATTAACATCTTTTGATAAAATACGTGACCGCATTCTTACTTTGCAGTCTGTTGGACTCAAAGGAATTGCACTTTTTCGAGTGATTAGTAAATCCCCAAATGTATTAATAGCAGAGGAAATTGATCCATTGATTTGTTTTCTTTGTGACGATTTGGGAGGAAAGATTGAGCCACTGCAGATTGAACGCCTTCTTGTTGGAGCAGAAACAAGATATTTGGTGGGGTTTGATCAAAAGGTTCGGCTGCTTGGGATTCCTCCAGAAAAGATTGTTCATGTTCTCAACAATGTTAATTTAACTAAGGCCTTATGCCTCAAGTCATTTGAAGAAATTGAAAGAACTATTGCTTTCTTGAACCCCTTTGGTGGTACTGATTTAATTGTGAAGCGTCCAAGACTTCTCAATTATGATTTGGATACTCAGCTGCTTCCAAGAATTAATTTCATCAATAAGCTTAGTCGCGGGGATGTGGATGCCACACGAACTGTTTTCCTGAAATTCCCTTTAATCTTGAGTTACAGTGTGAAGCATGTAGAAAAACATGTGGAGTTGTTGAGGTCGTTTGGTGGACTAAATGACGAGGAAATTTTCAAGATTTTTCTCGTGTTCCCTGGTTTGATTAGTGCTAGTAGAGAAAGGAAAATACATCCTAGAATGGAGTTTCTTAAGCAATGTGGTTTGAATTCCAGTGACCTTTTCAAGTTCTTGAAAAAGGCCCCATTATTTCTAGCCATGTCCTTCGATAAACTTGCACAGAAGCTTGTGTTTTTGGTGAAGATAGGGTATAAATATAGAACGAAGGAGTTAGCCGCAGCAATGGGAGCTGTGACCAGAACAGGCTGTGGAAACATGCAAAAGGTAATTGGAGTATTCTTGAGTTATGGGCTATCTTTTGCAGACATTCTTGCCATGAGCAAGAAGCACCCTCAGATACTGCAGTACAATCATAGCTCTTTAGAGGAGAAGATGGAGTATTTGATAGGAGAAATGGATCGTGAAGTAGGAGAGCTATTGGCCTTTCCTGCATTTCTTGGTTACAAGCTTGATGACAGGATTAAGCACCGGTATGAAGTAAAGAGGAAGACTTTAGGGGAAGGAATGTCAATCAATAAGCTGTTATGTGTTTCAGCAGAGAGATTCAAGACCAACGAGAAGAAGAAAACTTCGATTCATATTTGACAAATTGATGGCTGCACCATTTTATTCTTTGTAAGAGTCATTTTAATTTTTCACCTCGGGCATTTTGGATTCACAATTAAAGTTAATTTCAATTGCAGCTTGGGGAATAAGGCATCAAATGAAATGGTCACAGCCCTTTTTGGGAAGATTGGATTGGAGCTTAAACTTGAGGAATCTACTTAATATCAAGCTTGGGGTAAGCCTTCTTAAGATGGTTCATCATACATCTAAATCCACTAGAGAACATAATTGTTCTTTCTTTTGTTGTACTAGTGCTTCACGATGTGCATATTTAGAGCAACATATTGTTTGAGATGTAAGATATATCCCTCAATTTTGCTCATCTTTCTTCAATTATTTCCCTTTTCTTTTTGTGTCTCTGATAATGAGACCTGTCAAAAACTAGATGAAAATTTTCATGTTTGAAACTTTGTACACTATGTACGAACTCAAAAGTTAAATGCTGGAAAGAAGTTGTGAAATCAGCCACACGGCGTGCAGGCTTAACCACATTATTGCGGGGTGTTGGATGCCCAATGAGTTGTTCTGTTGTGTTGAAACTAGGGCTACTATCAAATTGAACCGACCCAAAGTGAAACAATTGACTCGAGCTTAGTTAAAAAAAATTACAATAAAACCTTGTATTTTATATTTACTTTTTATCTTATACATTTAAAATTTGATGTTTAGTTATACATGCAAATTTTAAAAACTTAGAGGTTTCTAAAGATAAGATTTTAGGGAGCAAATTTTAAAGATTAAGAGGTTTGTAAAGGTAAGATTTTAGGAATTTTGGTGCAAAATTTCAAAATTTTAAACGTTGGTTGATATCATATAAATTACCTAATCAAGTAACCGCCTACTAGAATTTGGTTCACTTGTATATTTGAGTCTCTTGAACTAGGCTCAAAAAAAACCAAGCCGAGCCGTTAATGGCTTGCGAGTGACTTGACTCATTTGCAAGGCTTTAGGAACTCAGGCTGCTGAGGGAGCAGGCACATGAGTACCGTACACAACAGCATATCTGCCCAGTAGTGTAAGATGAAGTTAAAAAAAAAAGGAAAAACCTACATACACATAACCATACAATCTTTTTTGGTTACCTAAATAAAAACACGTCAATCCATTTCTGTTAATAAAGAGTGATAATTGTATAGACTGCATGGTGATTACATTAAGTTTTTCCTCATCTCTCTTCATTGGCACTGGTTGATACGTCTTTTTCTCTCATTCTACAAAATTAATCACCCAAAACAAGTGCATACATGTCAAAATTTTGTAAATGCTTCATATAAAAAACTGTATAGTTATGTGCTTAGCCCGCCTTAGCCTTCGTATACACCACTGCCACTAGACACTTACAAAAGATTGAAAAACGGTCTGGGCTGATCTAAATGAGAGACATATCTCCTTTCTAGCTGTGTATTTATTCTGCCAAGGAGGGTTCTCTTGCTGGTTCAACCACCAGAGGCTCTAATTTCTCAGCATTACCATTTCCTTTAGGTATAATAAGACCATAACCTCCCTCTTTTCGTCGGTACACAATATTTATCTCACCTGGAGCCAAGCACACAACATTTGTTTAATCACTATTAAACACTTTATGCAGAAACAACATAATGGGAACAATCAGTTCATACCTACCAGTTTCTTCATTTCGGAAACCATAGAAGTCATGATCAACATTTTCCAGCTGCTCAATGGCTTCGGAGACAGCCAAAGGAGGCATGTCAAAGTACTTTGTGCGAACAATCTGTAAGATAGGTTCAGGATTACTGTCTGCCAGAGATAGCTTACCTAGCTATGCAGCTGGATGACTTGAACACCAGCAAATACAAAAGAGAAACTTATTTCCCTCAGTTCACCTCCATCAATGCTCAGAAACGAAGAGACACATTAAGTGTTGACAATCATTTGAAAAAGACCAGATGAATGTATGTGCTTTCACTGTATTATGATCTATAAATGAGAATTGGCATAGTATTGACAAGATGTGAATGAAACAAAGTGTCTAACTATCAGCAAATTATAAGCACTATAGTCATGGAGAATACTTGAACAATATTGTTCATTCATTTTCGGACTTCATTTTAACAAGCAGTGTTGAAAAAAAAAAAAAACAGAGTTAAACTTGGGTAGAATCCAAAATTCCAAATATATAACTGTAATATTCATTCGCTACCAAACACAGATTATTGCAAGGCTCTGAAACCTAGCAAATGGTAGACCAAAAATATATTAAGTTCATTTGGCGGAAACAATAAACAAAATCATATATTTTAAAAGACCTATTTCTCTAAACCTGTCAGAACAGAATTTTCATTGATTATGTCACTATACCGGCAACTGGAAACTTATAAACTGTGTACCAATTAAGGAAATTTAAATTATGCATTTTTAAAATGGTTAACAATATTACTTTTAAGAAGAAATGCACTCTAATTTTAGTGATAAAGAGAAAAGGTTCTGCGCATCATTACTAAATACTAGTCAATGATGATTGCACTTTATTTAATGCTATGCGAGTCTTGTAGAGAAAAACTGGAAAACAATTAGGGTTGAATTTGAGCCTAACCAAATAAGAGCTTAGGCCAAGTTGTGTTCAGTTCAGCTTGAAAGAGTTGAGCTCTCCTCAAGTCAAAATTGTCCAAAATGACATCGTTTTAATATGTATTAATCAAAACAACACTGTTTTGACTTACTAGCTCTTCCAAGATCACATACATGGCAAGCCAAACAATTCTCGAGCTCAAACTCGTACTTGAGCTTGACATTACAAAGCCCCTAAGGCTCGAGTTCAAGTTCCACTAAGCTCGAATCCACCTCTAAAAGCAATTACACTAACCATGTTGGGTGGGTAGAAAAATACCTCATCAACCAAGTCATTGTCCTCTTCTTCTTGGGATTGTGAATCAACATCATCCTTCACTACTTGAGTCATTGGCTCCCTAACTTTGAGTCTGTTGAAGCCCTTCATATGTCGACCATGGTCTGATTCCTTCTCCTTAATCTTCCTCAACTTCCTTTGAAGGACTGAGGACACCAAATCTATACTAGCATATACTGTCTCAGCATCTTCTTCCGCACGAACCACTCCATGCTTCTTTGTAAACAAAGTTACCTAAACAACACAAACAACATCTAATTTTACACAAAGAAACCCTAGAAAGCTAAACTATAAATGGAAATAGAAATTAGATAAAAGTGGTGACTTTGGAGGCACCTCACATCGACGAATCCTTGGTCCTCTCCCAAGCTCTCCACCTCTAACAGACAACCTTACATCAACTTCCCTCACAAGATGACTATGCTTCTGAACTGCCTTCCCAACCTTATCTTCAACATGCTTTTTAACTGTATCTGTTAACTGCATTCATACAGACATAGCCTCTCCTTTTATATTACAATGTAATAATTATTACTAATTACAAACTTAAAATACACAAGTCAGCTCCATTTGTTTAAGGGGGCTTAATGGCACGGCACAAGAAGAGAGAGATATTTATCATTGCACTTTATTAAACAACACAATACAATTTTCGGTATATATGAAACAATCAAAATTTTGTTTTCAACAAAACCCTTAGCTTATTATTTTTATTAAATACACCGTAATTTATTAGCTTGTATTAAATTAAATAATATAAAAAGTATAAATTTAGAATATGGGTGTAAAGAATTGGGAACAAAACATAGACTCTTTTTTTTTTATCTTCAGTTCCACATAAATGCAAAAGGTCACCTCAAGATTTTTGCCTTGAATGATTAATTTGACGGAAGAGAGAGGACCATCCCATGACATTCGAACAAGGAAAGATTTTGCCTTGACGGGCGTATTTCTGGGTATGCATTTAAGATTGTTTCGGGTAAATGGGCTCAAGAAGAAAGATTTCTGAGACAACAGTGTGGGAAGCTGTGGTTTGGAAGAAAAAGAAGAAGGTGCTGGTGAGGATGAGGGTGAAGGTATGACGGAAAGCTTCAACGAAGCTAAGAGAGTAGCCATTGTTACAGGAGTGTTCGAGTTGTATGAAAAATAAAGAAGAAAGATAAAGAAAATAGAGGAGGGAGACAGAATTTGGATAAGCACAGCGTCAGATTTTGATTCTTTGAATGGAGTCAATATCATTGGCCCATTGTGTGATGGCGAGGTGCAGTGGATAATTTTGATGTGGAACCCACTATCCCTCAGAATCTAGATAATCTCTCAGGTCAGGGGCCATGAAATTGAGGCCCATTGGGTATCCATTTTCATGAATGCAATAGGGGAAAGTTTGGACAATTTTTATTACATAAAAAAATATATATCAATAACCTGAAATTTCTTATATATTAATATTATATTTAATAAAAATTAAATATAATATAATTATTGTGTTTAATTAATAATAATAATAAAATATCAAAATATCATTTTATTTAAATATTTTAAAAAATTATCCTTGATAAATTATTATTATTATTATATTTATTTAAATTAACATATTTAATGTTAAAATATTTATTTATAATAAAATATTTTTTTGATGTGGTCAATGAATGACGGGATTAAATTATTTTTTAAATTTGTCATTAATTGATTATCACGTACAATCAATTTCAAAATTTACTTGGGACAAACTAATAATATATATTGAGAAGTTTTTTCTTGCACTTATCAAACAGCTTGAAGCCAGCCAGGGCTGTGAATGGGGTTACTAAAGTAGACCTAGTTTGTTTAAGTTTGGGGTCATAAAATTTTAGGTTTGGCTTTACGCCTTTTCATTCGGATCTCATATTTTGAATATATTTTTGGGTATATTTTATAATTTTAAAAACCTATAAAAACATTACTATAATTTTTTATATATTTAAAACCTAACAAATATATTCTTATTTATTTATAATAAATTTTTAGACCCTATGAAGTCTCAGACTTGAATGAAGGTTGTTTAAATATGTACCCAACAATTTAATAAACAATTTTTTTCTTAGGCAAAACAAATGAGAACTAAAGCCTACATACCATGATGCAATTTCCTTTTAGTTTATGAATATGATGTGATTTTAGATATGACAATAAATGCCTTTTTGTATAATTAAATTTGTTTTCATATACTTGAATAAGTTTTTTAATTTTTTTTATAAATATTCTTTGAATGTTTTAAGTGTTACTAGAGAACAGACTTTTTAGAATTCAACCTACACTCTTTTGAAAATAAATATTCTATCATAAGCCAAAGCTTTTTTCCAAATTATCCTATTGTATTGACCAAATATCAATTAATTGCAGCAATCTCCTATGAGATTTTGGAGAAAGTTTTATTGACATCCCACCATCAGAGATGCATGCATGCTCAACAAATATTTGAAAAAAAAAAAAAAAAAAGCTTCATGCCTCATCACTTTGTAGCAGTTTTTTTCGTTCACTCTAATTGGATCATGTAACAAAGGTTTGAGTCAACAAAATTTATCATCAACCTGAGTTCCAACAAGCTACTGATACATGAAAAAGTTTTTAAAAGGAAAAACAAAAAGGAAAGAAAAAAAAAAAGAACTACTACAGGCCGACCCAATACGAACGACCATTGCTGTTGTGAATGGGTGACGGAAAGGGAGATGAAACACACCACTCATACCAAACCTGCACACATCAAATGAATGAAAAAATGGCTCGAAAAATCTACATGTTATTGGAATCATGAGAATACAGGGGAATAGTGATTCTTTTTCTAATTACTGCAGGCCAGGAGAATTTGAAGCAGCATAATTGAAGAAATGAATGCAGGCTTCATAATTTTGTAAATTAAAAGACAAGAAATTCCCCCTTCTATTTTGTTTTCTTGCTTCCCCAATGCAATAGACAATAATAATTAAAATAAATAAATAAGGAAAATAAAATAAAAACAAAAAGGCTAAAGTCATGGAGCCAATGAACATCAAAAAGAAAGTTAATATTGCAAATTTACCTTAGCCGAACCACAACAACGCCAAAAATGCACTTCAAGGGGAGAACCAGGTTGGATGCACACTGGTGTCCTTAGTGGAAAATAAATGGCAAACCTGAATAAGAAAAGAGATATCATCTTCATTCCACGGCACTTAAGTAATTGCCAACTTCACACTAGCAAATAAGTTAGCAAATAAGCTACCATATTGTGTCTATAAAATGTGATGCATCATAAACCAAAAGGTGCTAAACATATTACCAACTGAACATGTTTGGTGTGGCCGTTGACGGTTCAATACCAAGATGTACATCTTTGTAGAGAGTTGCATCAAAATAGCCAGCAAAACCTAATAATCATAATCAAAGATAAGAAATATATCAGCTCAAAATTTCCAACGTAAAATGAATTTATCTTCGAAGAAGTATTCATACTTAACAAAGAAAATCATCAATAAAATGGGGTGGTTATAAGCAGAGTAAAATTGAGTTTAGCTTAATAGATCTTTCATCTAACTGCCCCTGTTCTTACTAGAAGGCTTCAGCCAAGTTATCCAAATCATGCTCTCCCAAATTCAAATTTGGAATGACAACTAATTATTATTGTTAATGATCAATCACATACCGTGCACAATGGCTGACCCAGTGTCGCTAGGTAGTTCAAACCTCAGCTTTTTGTATCGTTGATTGCTTTTATCAGTTGAGAAATTTGGGTGAATAAATGTAAAGACCTGTGATGGAAAACATATTACATATAGCTGTTTAAAACATATTGATTTGAAGTTCTTGACAATTGACTTTTAAGGATGGGCCAACAGAAAATTCAAACACCAACAAAATCAACAAAGTTATGTCAATTAATAAGCCACAGAACAAATTCAGTTCACAATTTATGGTTACCAACTTGCCAAAAAAACTCACCGGCTGAGAAGGAGCAAGCCTTGCTACACTATGCACTTTGACAACATAAGCAGTCTCAAAATGCACAAGATCTCTATGGGACTTAACCTACAATACCACAATAAGTTAGTTAGACATAAACTGTTTGAAAAAGTTATATTCTCAGGCAGAAAGACAAGGAATTACATCATTGTGTAACTTTGAAGCTGTCACTGGTTGGATGAAACTTGTGTACCTAAAGAATCATACCAATATAAATGCTTGTGAGAAAAAAAAAAAACATTTGGAAATTGAAAGATCATAAATGCAAATGCTATCCTGGGCCAACGATGACTTAGCAAGATATTTGCTTGACCACTTCAAAATGCTAAAACCAATATTATAAGTCAGTCTTATTCCACAATATAAACCTAATAGATAAAGTTTTGACAGCAATAAAAGCAACCCTAGATATATTGTGCTACCTTAGAACTCAACTCAATAAGATTGTAAACTCCAAGAAATTGACCTTGAGTAGGCCTGAAACAATAAAACAAACTCACAAAATACAAGACAGTAGAAAAGCAAAGGAGGAAGAAAAAACCTTTTAAATTAAAGAGTATACAAATAATTGGATGCAAAGTTAAAATGTCTAACTGGTTTACAAGTAAAATGAATGGTATAGATCTGCAAACTTATTTCTCTACTAAAGTGGCCAACTAGCATTTGTATAAGCTATACCTAAGTAGTCTAAGGACAAAAACAAGGATTCTCCTAATACCCCACAAATGAAATAATTGAAAAGACAATCGTGTGAATGGATAAAAATTGAAATGAAAAATAATTAAATCATGAAAATTTTAAACAGATGAAACTCAAAGAGAATCCTGATATTTATATTTTCCATAAAAATTTACTTCAGTTCTCTCCATTTACATATGACAAAAATGAAAGCCATAACACATAAGACAACAAAATACCTGATTTTTTACAACCCAAAAAGCAATATCTGTCAGCAGTAGATATTATAAAAGGTACAACTTTAAGGTGGTATCAATTCTATCCATCTATTGTTATTTCAGATATTGTTGAAACCTAATGAACATATAGACAATTTTTAGTAGGACCTTGGACCCTCCCTATAAACTATTTTTAGTAGCGCCTTGGAACCTCCTTCACCATAAAAGAATCTCACCGGCTAATTATCAAATGAAAAGAATCACATACAAAAGAAGAATACACATACGATGATGGTATTGATATTCCATCTTGCTTTAAAAACCTCTGCGCTCCATCTAGGCACTCAGGAGATAGCTCATTGTCACCAAAAGAACCAAGCAACTCACTAACCTAAAAGAAAATAGAGCAGAGACAGATAAGCAAATAATACGAAGAGAAATAAGAAACATAATTTACCAAGACCACATCCAGTTACCAAGATATCAGCTTTCTCAGGCGCATCCCAAAAACGCATGTCACAGGAAACAATTGTCACCAAATTCTCCCAGCCCTCCAGTCTAATCAAACTCTGTTCCAAAAAATGTTTTTATCACCCTCATATACCAAGTAATTTCATCACTAAAGAGTTTGGAAACATGAACGTATATATATAGCTTTCTAAAAGAAGCAAAACTATTAAACATTTCATTTCCAAAAACTCTGTCAAAAAAGTTAATATTAATCATGCGTGTGCACAAGCACCCACAACCAGGAGAAAGTGGGGTGTGATTAAGATATTGTCAGCAATTATCTTGCAACTAGTTGAAGCAAAATCACTAATTGAGGCATTCAAATTTATGAGATAAATGAGCGAACTAACCAAATTAAATACATATATACTACATATACATACATACATTAGCATGTATACGTACATACATGTATATCTATGTATGTATGTATCTATATGTGTAAATATACACATATATATACATACACACATATATAATCATCTTAATTAGTCCATTTACAGTAATGCTACATATATAAAGTTGGGATCCCAATTTTGATTTGCAAATGACATGGCAATTTACATGTAAACACTAGATTGAATACAAAGAAACTATTCAATTATCTCATTATCCTAAAATTCAGGTAGTGTTGACAAATAAGCAGCCACATCACTTAGGATACAAAGTTGGGATCCAAACTTTGTTTGTTTAGCATTATAGATATATTTATGATATGCACCATGAGTAAGAATAGTTTTAGAATTGATGCCCTTCATAAAATGAACCAATCGAGTTCCTCACCAAGTCAGACAAACACAGTTATTTCCTTACAAACAAGCAGAGTCTTGTGATGTAGGAATTCTATAACAAAGAAATAAACCGAGGAAAGAAAGGCTAGGTAATAAGGAAAATGGGGAAAAATAGAGATACAAGGAAGAAATTTTAGAGTGACTAGTGAGAAACCAATAGTCAGTATTTCAATATTCAAACCAAGTCTAGTCTCTACAAACAGCGAAGTCCTAAACCTTGCCATTCCTACTCACACAAGAAACTTATAAGAACACTAAATATTTTAACTAAATCTATCTAAAGTACTTACAGATCTAATATCTTAAATAAAACATTTCCTAAAATGACTATTAAAAATAAGCATTTTGATATTGGATCTGTTTGCAATTTAAGCTTAATTAAGCAATAAGATGATTGAAACATGATTAAGACTTTCATCACCGATATACAATCTTGCACTCACATGAAGGGTAACAACTGCATTTGGATTTTTCTCCACTGCATAAACCTTCAGTTTCCTTCCCGTTTCTTCGGCTGCCTGTAAATGAAATGAAGAAAACAACACTCTCATCAAGCAAATTACATAAATTAGTCTACATTCCATTATATAAGCCAAAGAAAAAAACCTGCAATGCTGCCCTAACAAGAGGTCCACGTCCAGCTCCTACAACCATCAGTACCTTACCACATTTAAAAGCACACTACTATCATGAACTGTGTATTTTAACTACTTCAAATTTTCAGAAATACTTAAGGTGGTGAAATATATTAGACTACAAACTCAAAATTTAAATAGAACCCACAGAAGCACATCACTAACAAATTAGTAGCTTACAGTGGTTATTGAAGACACTTCTTCGTCAGGAACCCTGTCCTGTAAGGCTTTACTAATTGCCATTTGGTACTAGCAATATACAAGCACAAAATTAATAATCAGAAGTCAGAACAAAAGGAAAAATAGAAACTGTTGTCTTTACAGGAACAGGACTTCCAGCCAGGCCACAAATGGACTATGTACCTGAATGTATTTCACAGCATCTTTCTCAAAAGTCTCATATGTTTGAGCCTCTAGATTATCCATAAGAGGCTGCATTAGAAAAGCAGATAAACACAGCATGTAATTACAAGTATCAAAATTAAATGGAATTTTTGAATCATAAGCTTCCACAGAGAGGAACAAGTTGTGAAGACCCAAAAACTAGTCGATAATAAAAATCCAAAGAAAGGAAAAGGTAAGGAAAAATTACTTGCAGTGGAGACTGTAAAAAATCCCTGTAACCAAGCTGCAATAACAAAAGGTGGGGTCAGAAGAAGAAAATCACAAAGAAAAGCTCATAAAAAAGTACATTGTACCTCAAAACGTTCTTGCTCTGGAAGGGGATCCATCCTCTGGTAAAGATAAGCAACATAGTCCAAATATGGCCTTAGGGGATGTCTCGGAGCATCTGAAAGAAAATAACACTTCTTAACTTATAGACAACAAATTTAATTTAACTTTAGAAAACATGAAGAATATAACAAATGTTATTAGGACAATAAAGCATAGAAACAGTAGATTAAATGCATGTTTACACAACATACATATGCAGCAACCACAATCAAACCATAAAACTACCTAAATGTAAAGCTCAAATAAGAAATATAGGTAAATAAAATACATCCAAGCTCTTTCCATTTGTGGACTGAGGGTTCATTATTAACATAAAACTGTTTAAACATTAATGGTATTCATAGCAACACACAAGTGGAACGAAGACAACAGCTTAGGAACTCACTGTCGATGCTCTCAACAACATGGTTTACCGCTGAATCTGAACTACTCCCAGGAAGACTATGTACGGATTGTCCTGAAATAACTATCTGAAAAAAGTATAACCAAGAACAATAATTAATGACCTGAAACCAGGAAATTAGCTGCAAGATTATTTAAAAACATTGTCAAAATTTATAATTGGCCAAGAACAACATCAAGATGGATCACTTTTATCAAGAATGAAAAACATCATCTTGAATGGGAAAAAAAAAAACACAAGTAAATAACCAATTGTTCGAAAACCTGTATAGAATGGTTAAAAAATCCAGTAATGAGCTTTTGGTGACGCCTTGAAAGGCATGGATAACCTCGTGCATTTGTTAGAAAAGACTGCAAAATCAACAATAACTTCTTTAAACAACCAGGACTGACAGATCAACAAGTAAATCTTGAGGCAATCTCAAAAGCAGCATATAATTAGTTCAATATCTTGAGGGTTAAATAATGAACCACTCAAGATAAAAAATTTACATCAGTATTTATGATGGCTGCTCTGACAGGCTCTCCAAACCATCGTCCAAGTGAGTTTGCTGAAGGTAGTGAGCTCCTAGTAAACAAACCATTAATAGTAGTAAGTATAACAATAGTTCTGGTCAAATCAAAGGTTTAAAATCTACAAATCATAGTTTATACAACTTACAGAACATTAAGGGCAACTGAAAGCTGACTATGATGTTCACAAAGAAGACGAAATGAATTCCAGAGTTCCCAGGAGTCAATCTACGGGGCAAGAAAAGAAGGGAAAAAGGAATAAAACAAGCCTGTTCAACAGCCGGTTCTTTTCAAAGACTAATCTGAGCAAATTAGAACTTAAAAAATAAGGAATAAAAAAATATAAATGGGGTTAAGTCAACTGATCATTAGGGAGATTAAATACCAAACAAGATCAGAATGCATAAAAAAAGACATAAAATATATCAATTGCAAATCTAACATGGTATGCATGATGATTCCTAGAGGGGAACAAAATAATCCAAGACGATGTTTCATCACAAGAATATATTGACATTCATACGACAAAATATTACACACAAAAACATACAAATTATAAACGTATGTATGAGAGGTCCTTCAACGGCAATATCTAAGCATGAGGTGAAGTGAGTAGACTTACCAAAGGGCCCATAGAATCATCATCAGTCTTCACCAGTGGAATCCTAAGCCACAACTTTGATATCACAACAAATACGATTATGAGAAAAGAAACAAAAATCAAGCAGTTGCAATTAAAATTAAATAGGGAATTTGTGAGCACCTGCATATTGTTTAAGCCTTGTAAGATCTGATTCACACACCTAGCATAATTAGCACACGATGCTCCTTTAGGTGATGGAAGAAGGCATGCCTGCAGCCAATAACTTTACAAACTCAAAATCACAACCCCCTTAAACAAAGTAGGAAAGAGCATCCTTTGCAAGGACTATTATCAAAGCATAAGGCATTATAACAAAACTTCCAACCAAAATAAGAAAATAATTATGTTGAATAGTTAAATATAGTCCAAGTCCAAGGCATCGTCTTCTTATAACTTCTATAACCCCTTTAATGCTAGATTGTGTAGGCACTCTGTATCACACTTAAACATCAATATAAAAAGGAGGTAACAATGTTCCCGTTACACCAATGTTTACATGACAAAGAGGAATCTGTCAGGAATTTCTTGTTACCAGCAGCACAGAAGGGCTTTCTACAGAAATAATAATAATAATAATAATAATAATAATAATAATAATAATAATAATAATAAGAATAATATTATTAGTCTCAGGAGTTAGTCTCACCTATCTAAGGTTAATTCTCAGGAGTTTTCTTACCCATAGCTCATTCATAAACAAAAGTAATCTTTCAAAAAGGAAACAAAACATTTGCAGCGGCAGGTTTACAAAAGCAAGAAAAAATTTTATGTCTCTGGATTCCTCCATAATTAATCGAAGCAGAAAAAAAAAAACTTGTTTATCGTTGTCAATGAAACTACTTTGAGGCATTTAAGTTTCAAAGCAATAGAGAATTTTGACCCTAAAATCAAATGCTAAGATAAGAAATCCAGAGAATACCCATCACACCTTATTCTCTATCAGGTAGAATGGACATAATTTATCTATGGAGAAGCTCCAAAAGCCAAATAAATAAATAAATAAAATTAGTTGAAAGCAAAGCTGGATATGCTACTTCATCTAGTTAACATCACAATTTCTCTTTAGGATAAAATTTGGATTTTGTGGTGCACCATATGAAGAAGCTAACATCACAATCAAAACAAAAAGGAATTTTCATAAATACTTAACATTTGTTTGAAGTAACACAAACAATGCAGGGCAATCATTTCAAGACGAACCTGTAAGGACAGATGTGTAGCCCATGCTATTTCTTGCTTCAATGTAGTTTCAGAATCCATCCGAAGGGTCTCATCTTCTGAATCTAAGTCTATCCAAGTACTGATTTTTCCTGAATAAATTCAAGAATATACTGAGAGAGTTCAACAAGATTGTTATGAGAGAGTTCAACAAGATTGTTATGCAAACTGAACTTTTTGCACTTTTTATCAAACCAAAATGTTACAGTCATGATTGAATAACAGTGATTTAATTTGCATTAAGCATCAAAAGCAATAATTTTACATAAATGAAAATTCTCAAATCCACAGGCCTTATTTCTTTTAAAATCTAGACCTCAACTACTAGCAAAAAGAGTCGGCTTCAAGAAAAAATTACAGTTTAATTTCTAGTGCCAAGAGTTGACAATTTTTTCCATTTACTAGACTCGTCTTTTGACCAGCCTTGCTAGACTCCTTGCTTAACAAGTCTAACCCCAAATTTTAAAAAATCACAACATCTACACCAGAGAAGAACTTTAAACATAAAATCATTCCATGAAGTTGAATTGTACAGGCCCAAACAAGTCTCCCAACTCTAAAAAACCTAACTCCTAAGGGATAATACAAAATCTTTCAAACAAGACAATGAAATGAAATGAATATATCAATTTCTCCTCCCAACATTCTACATTCTTTTAAAACCCAAATTACTTACACAAGATGTATGCTAAAGTCAAAATATTCTCGTAGAGAATCAAGAATGTAATCCGCCAGAGAGAATAACTATCCATATAAAAAAATCTGCTGTGTAGAATCTATCACATGCTTTAGCATCAAGATAAACAAGAAACTGAAACAAATATATAAAATGAAATGATTATTAACAGTAAATTAAAATTTTCATACCCAGAGCATGAACTATCTCTTATACTATCCAGAATAATTCACCTACGTAGATTCTATTACAGCTCCAAAAATGTATAGCATGCAAGAATAAAATCAATTGTGTATATCTAGTTCTTCTCCAACATCCTAGTTTTTTCAATAATCCGAACTTACTATTCTTGGAATGTGCTAAATACATAAAAAAAAAAAAAAAACACACACACAAAGCAAATTAAGAATATAAAAAGAAATGATTATTAACACTGAATTTAAAAGTTCATACCGACAACATGACTACTCCATTGGGAGGGGCTCAAAACCAAGTCAGAAGCAGCAAATGGCAGAACATTTGATCCACCATTAGCGTCTCTTTCTACCAAGCTTGGTCTATACGAGGGGTCCATCTGTGAGATTTGAAACATGTAGAGGTTTAAAAAGTACTTAAAATCTAAGTTAATGAATCGAAAACAAAAATACGAACCAGAGTAGCAACGACGAAATCGAAGCCACCAGTGGAGAGATTGTAGGACAAAAGATGTGGCATGTCATCGTTGAAATCAGTCTCCACTCCACAGTATCTGGATTCACTCTTGTCCCATCCCCCTCTCTCACCCAACGGCATTGTTTTGCTAGAAGAGAAAACGAAGACTAAGAAAGTAGCCTTTCGGGTTTATTGATCTTCTTCTGCATACAACACAAACAAGAAGAGACTTTTAAGGGGTTTTGGTAGGGTTTTGGTTGAGTGAAGCTAGAGTCAATTTCCCCTCACATTTTCTATAATTTAAGACCCCTTATAGTTTGACAACAATTCAGCTTTTTTCTTTTCTTTCTTAGAAGCCAATTTTTGCACCCAAACTTCGGGGTTTAATAAAAATATTAAAATTCAAGGGGTGTCAAATTAGTTCAGTAATGAATTGAGCCGTTAAGAGACCGTTTGGCTCTCAGTAAATAAATATTATCTTATTAATCTATCTTTTATTACTCAAATTATCATTACTCACATTACCTTGTTTAGTTTATCAGCAATAGACGATTACAACAATATTTTATTACTAATAGTAATGCAACAAAAAACTTTTATCTTAATGTAAATGATAATCTATTACCACTTTCATCTTAATTATTAAATAATTATTAAGATAATCTTAATTTTATTATAATTATATTCTAATTAATTAATAATTTAAGAAAAAATAACTTTATTTTCAATTAATATAACAAGTTATATAAAAAATATTTTAAAATAATTATACTATAAAGAATTTAAGTAAAATAATATCCTAATTTTTTATTATCTCTAATCAAACATAATAATTATAGATACCTATAAAATTTTATCAAACAAAGTCTAATTATAAGTTAATATTTTAATTTTAATAATAAAATATTATCCAAACCAAACGTTTTCTAAGCGTGACATCATTTTGTCGATTGAAAAGTAGAACACAAGCATAAAGCTGTAGTATCTGTGGTGGAGGTTTTGTTTTCTTTAATTCCTATATTATTTTTTTAATTTTAAAATAAATAAATAAAAAAATCAAGGTATAAATATTCTTGTATATCAAAATTGTGTAGACATAAAATTTCTCTATTTGTGAGTGAATAAACTGCCTTGAAGGCTTGTAGAGAAATGTCACCTACTAAACAAATTTGATGTTCCTCCAATTCACATCGATTCTAATACCTATAAATCCACCAAAAGTCATGCTCCCTTCAATTAAAATCAAGCCATATATTTAAAAGACATTTGATAAATCATTTATAAACACAACATTTATTATAATATCACATAATAAATAAAACTATTACACTAATTTTTTCACAAAATATTATTAACATCAACTACTACACAAGCATCAATCAAATCTTCATAATTAGATGATGCAATGGTTGCCTAATTAAATCTTCAAAGCAAAAATGAAGATTTACATTTATTCCCAAAAAACCATCTATCTCAAGCCATTGCATTTAGCAAAAGTTTGTTTCCCTGCAACATAATACTTGGATTTTTTAAAAAAAAAAAAAGCAATACTATGTATACCCACTTTAGGTACACAATTGTATACATATTTATATATGTCACTAAGTCATATGATAACACATATAAACATATATAAATTTGTATATCTAAAGGAGGTATATATAGAATTATTTAAAAAAAAAAAGGTTCTAAGCTCAGTAATGTCTAGTTAATTTCCTTGAACACCTAACCAAGAAAAATTCCTTTGAATACAAACTATAATCCTGATGTGTCAATAGGATTCCCATCCTGGGTTCTTTCGGTGAGGTATCATGAAATCGGTACTCGACTCAAACCAGTTAAGCTTCTCCATAAGCATCTTGATTAGGTCGCCGACAACATAACTCACACCGGAGGACAGAACTCCTAAGATAACATAGTGCAATGTTGTTTTGATGTAAGATTTGGGTGGCGCCTGCACATGAGCCTTCCCAACTGCAAGCAAAAAGATGCACGCAAGAGAGGAACCTGCAACTGCGGCAAGCTTATAATCTACATTGTCACTCTTACGAAATGAGAAGCTATATACGACAGGAGGCACCAAGCCAAAGATGAGAAATGATAAGATAACTACTGTTGCATGAAGTGAGAATCTGTCTCTCCGTCCAAGTTGTTGTTGGTACCGGTCTTCGTGCTCAGTCTCTCCAGAACTTTCATTTCTCAAGCCTCCAAGCTGTAAATATTCAACTTCAGTTTAAATTCAAACAGTCTAGATGAAAACCAAAAGAAACAAAAATTCCATGATAACCTATTTTTTCATCATGGTCTACACTAATTATAAAAGTAGACATGTATATATATACACACACACACATATATACATATATATATCTAAGAACTGATCTAGAATATTCAGCTCATATTCGAGATGTGTAAAATCCATTTTCTAAGAGGTATCACCTCAAATTAAGGTGCATAGCAACAGATAATTGAAACAAACAGCCGGTACTCATTATACAACAGAGAGAGATCGAGAAAGAGACACAAGTAGAAATTCGCATGCAGTAGTGCATCTTGAGAGAAGAAGTTAAACATACAACTGCTTGAAATTGCTGGCCCCCAAAGAATTTAAAAGAGCGTAGTACAGGCTCCTAAGAGGGGCAGATGCCGGCACTTGAACATCAGAATTAAATGCTTGAAATTGTATTAAGCTAACAAAAGATAGCAAGCAGAATATATTTGTGTACCAAAACTCATGCTCATTACTGACTGTAATTGACATGGATATTACTTACATTGTGAGCAATAATGAAAAGTCCACCGATAAGATTTGCCAATCCCAAAGCCAAAATGTTCACTGCAATAACACTAGATCACCTGAGTTAAAATTTATAAACAAAATGTAATTGTCCACAGAAATTAGATGTTCACTGCAATAACCCATACATGTAGCCAAATGGTTATTTACTCACAATTAGTGCTTGTATGCTAATACAGAAGTCACTCATAAACAACACTTACATGTTGAAGCACCAGCAGCCGCTGCAGAAGATACAACTCCAAGACTTGTTATTGATTCAACTAAACCACCATACACAATGCATTTTAGAATATCCCACTGAAGGGCTTCACTTTCTGCAGCACCTTGTCGGTGGTCAACAAGTGTCTGAGTTCCACTCTCCGGCAGAAGTCTTTCTTGTGAAGAAGTGTCAACATCTTGTACCCTCAAAGAAGATGTTTGTTCAACTGACTGTGTTTCAGTGATATTCACTATCACATCATCCCCTGCATCACATCATATGGCACAATAGCATGACAACTAAGATTTTCCTGGAAACATAATAAGCCACGAGTAATAAAAATGCCTTCATAAGCAACAAACATGACTATGCATGAGACAGAATGGATATTGACATTTAATATCATTGACAAGATTTGAAATGCAAGTATTTGCACTATGGCAGACCAGATGAACACTGGTAGATCCCACTAAAGTTAGGAATGGAAATGAACTGAGTCAAGTCTAAACACCCCTTGGCTCGAGTTTGACTTGAATGAAAAATAACTCAACTTGAGTTCGTCAAATCAACATTAGTTTGGTTTGAATAAAGATGATTCTGTTCAAGTTTAGTTTGAATTTGACTTAAATTTATAGTTCAAATCCATAGCTCAAATATATGGTTCGAATTCATGACTCATTGACAAAATAACATAGTTTAACAATTATTTAACATAATTCAAATCAAGTCACAAGTTAAGTTCAAACTAAATCGAATCATCTATCCAACTTGTGAGCCAAACTGAACTAAATTATCTCTAACTTAAGTTCGACTTGATTTCAAAACGAACTGAACCTCCTAATGCGAACTCGGTTTAAAGTCAAATTAAACGAATTCAAAACAAGCAGAGCTAGCTTTTGAGCCTGAACCAGCTTGTTTCTAGTCAAGAACCACATTGAGGTGAAATGATAGCAAATTACACACTCCTACACAAAAATCCCTCAGATGAGGTGATTTAGAGACTCTAGATAAAATAACAACAATTCATAACAGCGTACCAGTAATACACAACAAAAACCCAGAAGCTTACAAATCAAAGAACATATCTGAAAGAATGAAATATGCTCATACAACATGAATAATAGCAAACAACCAAGACAATAAGGAGCTTAAGTCTAGGAATATAACATAGATAGATGTATGCAGTAGCTGATTCAAAAAAATCTGTGGTTCCCCGGCTCACAACTCAGATTTCAATTCAACCATAGATGCGATACTCATCAGTTCAAAAATTACAGGAAAAAATATTCATGGCATCAAATTCGCAGATAGTTCACAAAATTTAATATTGAGTATAAAAAAATCAAAACCATACAACATGCACACTCATTGAAATTCATACAATAGACAATAGATGTTGTTGACACATAGCAGAGAACATGTGGAGATGGAGTGCTAAATATTTCCAAAAAGGTATACTATGAAAATATAGTTGCATTTAAAGGTGGATTTGAACTGTGCTAAGTAAGAGCATAAGTCGAGTTTGACAAATTTTGAAAACCATTAGCTCAAGTTCAATATGGCGGTTGATGCTCAAGCTCGGCTCGAGCTTAAATTTTTTTTTTCAATTATAAAAAAAAAAAAAAATTGTAAGAAATTTTTTTTTTCAGTCAAGCTTAAGTTAAGCCCCCTATGACTTGATCTCAATAGTTTATCATACCCACAGCTCAAGCTCGACCCATGGTTGCTAATTTTGAGCTTGACTGAGTCAGCTCAGCTCAAATTTAAACTTAATTATATTAGTCGAGAGAATCTTTTTCAAATTGTTGACAAACTTTCAGCTTATCTTTAAAATATTTAATTTTTAAAATATTTCCAAAGGGGTATATTGTGAAAATTCTGCGCAAACCTGTTTTGTTGTTAATCATCAAATCACCCATGGTCACCCTCACATCACTTGATACACCATTGTAAGGTATTGGCTTTTTTATTAAAGAATATTCAGTAGCTCTCCCAGCCTCTACAGAATCAACTAATGCAGAACTAGAAAGTCCTACACTGATAAGAGCATTAATTGACGAAGCACCTTGAGTTGATTTCTTCTCCACATCACTTGATACATCATTACAAGGTATCAGTTCTCTTGTTGTGGAATTTACAATACCCTTCCCAACTTCCTGAGAATCTATTAGTGCAGAGCTAACCAGCCCTGCACTGCAAGGAGCTTTAATTGGTGACGAAGCACCTTCAGTTGATAAGTCAAGACCATTATGATGAGCAGGTGTCTTGTTCTCTGTTTCCATATTGGTTTTGTGGTCTATCAAGAGTTTCTCAGTCAAGTTAGACTCCACTTTTGAATGATTTAAAGAGCCCATTTCACCTTGCTGAGACTTAGCAAGGGTATCGTCTTCAACTTCTTTAGTTTCTATTGGACTTCTGTCATCAGGTGGTACCACTGGATGATCACTTTCATGGCCAGATAGTGTATGGTCAGAATTACATGATGATTTATGCTGATTAATTATATCTACTTCTGAAGGCTTTGTTGATCTTGTACCTGCACAAATACATCAAACCAAACAACTGTTGAAGCTAGAAAATTTGCATATTTTATCACCATAAGATATGATTATTTGAATTGTTTCAGTACATCGTCAAACTATATCTCAGATTGTAACATCTCCTTTTTTGGAGATAAACTGTATTCAATAGTACCTTGATCAATATCTGCTTTCTTGTTATCTAATGCAAAAAGAGAGGTGAACCAATTTTTCTTGGATGCAGGTATACTTTGAACATCTTCCATTTTTCCATTCTTATTGCTATCTCCAAAAACTTGAAATAGTTTAAGTCCATTACCTGCAAAAGTTAAAACAGTCGAGCACTTACAAGCTCATCTCTTCAATATAGCATTTATCCTGGAAATTTAACCCAATAGTTAAAGCAAAATGTATGGGTATCCCAATCCTTAAGGTTAAATCAACATACACAAGATACTATCCATCAAAGATCACGGTAAACAGCATTAATATCTTTATCTCAAGTTTGTTAGGAAAATCTGCATAATGGACATCGCTCTAGGTGATTCCATACTGGTTTTAGAATATCCTTTGGCTGTTTCCATAACATCATTAGCACCATTAAATGAAAAAAATGAAGAAAATCTAGTGCATTTAAAATTATGAATGTTGTTCCAGTCTTGGTCAATGTGACCTCATGTCACTATCCTAGTTGCCTTAATCTCTGATTGGAATACAATGTTCATTTCAAGAATTATCATTCAGGGAAATATGAAGATTAACCATGATTTTACTCTTCATATTCTTAAGCATTATGATTTATAAACTAATGTATCAAACTCCCCAGTTTAGCACATGCTGGAGATTTGAGGAACGAGTCATCAGTAGCCTAACAGAAAAGCATTTAGCTCACCTGACAGCTTAAATGCTTGTTAATTTCATGGATCACATCAACTATGTCATGCAAAACAGTTTGGTGGGAGAAATGAAATATTTGAAAAATTAAAACATAATATTACATGCTTCAGAAAGTAAAATTGGATTGGAAAACAAAAGGAAGTTATAGATCAAGAGTAGCCTTGTGTAGAAAAAAAAATGCCGCAGGGATGGAAATGAAGTTTCAGATTTCCAGTTAAGGGGATAACATGATACCTGTAGGAATGAAAATGCTGAAGCATGATAAGCATCTGAATGCCTCTGGTTGTTTATCATGATTGTCATCATCAGCTACATGGGTAGGGGCGTCATTTGAACTATTAGAAGTGTCAGGATCTTCAACATTGGTTGCATAAGCTGGATTAGCATCTGGAACAGAT
This sequence comes from Mangifera indica, assembly GCF_011075055.1. Lineage (NCBI taxonomy): Eukaryota > Viridiplantae > Streptophyta > Magnoliopsida > Sapindales > Anacardiaceae > Mangifera > Mangifera indica. Next base: position 23,233,334 of record NC_058137.1, on the reverse strand, counting down.
TGTATTTCAGACTTGCCACGTTTTGGTCTATGGGGAATAGTTCGAAATTTTGGCTTCTTTCTACGAAGGATGACCCTTCTGGTTATACAAGAATTACAATTAGGACATAATAAATCATGTGTATTCTGCTTTTTTAACACCATCTCGACATCTATTTCTGTCCATTCTTGGTCAACTTCCTCTATTAATTCAACATCTGCATGTTCTCCAGTTTTATCCTTAAGATGCTCCAGATCTATACTTATTTCTTCATGAGACATTTGACCCACGGGCAAACTCAAACTTGAAAGCATTTCATCTTCCAAATTCTTCCCATTTTCCTGACTGATTTCAGTGGGAGTATCTATGCATATATTTTCATTAGACATTTGAACCATAGGCAAACTCAAACTTGAAAGGATTTCATCTTCCAAATTCTTGCCACTTTCATGAGTGATATCAGCGCTCACATGCAACTCCTCATCCTTCAGATTTGCCTCCAAAACAACAGACTCGTCTGCAAGATTTTTCATTCCAGAAAATCCATCAACAGATCCATTGCCTGCAGTCCACACAACAGAGGAACAACTTATAATTGAACAGTAAACACAGACCAAAACTTAACACTTTCATTAACCATTAGAACACTTGACATTAGCATAAGAAATCCTCCCAGAGTAGATAGATCTAAAAAACAATCATGGGAATAAAATAAAATTAAAAATATAACAATAATCCTATGCTTATATGATTGTAACCGCAGCCTCACAGATACATTTTCATGTTTGAAGCGTTTACTTAATTGAAGGGCTTTCATTTCCTAGCGACCTTAATACTCTAAAGCAAGTTCAAAATTAGAAACACTACTGCAGTTTAAATAGTTGTTGAAATGTAAGTGGTATTTTGAAGTTAGGATTAGATTTTGAATTACACTGGCGAGTAACTCTTAGATTGTTCAAATCATGAAGGTCCATTTGCAATGGCGACATTTCCAAATTCCTTGATTCAAAAATGTAACCAAGTTACACAACTCATGCAGAACTTGTTCAATTCTATAAAAAGGAAAAATTAAAAAAAAAGGGTTTTAATCACTATTGTTATGCAATTCATCCCCACCTTCTTCTTCACGCCCACCTGCATTATCAAGCTCTTGTTTTTCTTTCTCAGCTTCTGGGGCATGTTCTTCAGCTTTCTCATTCGCTTGAGCAGAATTGTGACGAGACTGGCGAACAAGAAGCGTCACTTCTTCTTCTTCTTCTTCTTCATCCTGACGATGGTGAAGTGATTGGTTTTGTCCCACCAAGTCCATTTTGAAATGAGTTGGATTAGAGAGTTCTCAAGTCAACTACCGACAGTATTTTGTAGTGGTAGATGTCTTTGTATAGTTTCTATCTACACCTCTCACGTCTATTTACGCAAGACATGCAAACATCAGATAATGGTCCAATAAATTACTAATATTAAATGGGAGTCCGTGCATAAATAGTTTTATTATAATTATAAATAAAATATTTCTTAATTTTGAAGTGACAGTAAAATTAATTAAATTTTTATTAAAAAATAACCGTCATTATTAGATATTTATTAAAGTTAAATAATATTTTATTTGCAAGTTTTATTAAATATATATTTTTATCCTTGTTTTATAAAAATAAAATAAAATAAAATTTATAATGTATAACAGTCATTGACAATTATTGGAATTGCATTAGATATGATAGATTTCATCCAAAATCATAAGACATATTAAGATTTAAATGAAAATTATATTAAAATAGTTTGATTCAACCAAAATTGTATATGAATGGTATGATTTCAATCAAAATTATATCAAAATGATTTAATTTCAATTGTAATTATATTAAAATAATATAATTCAATAAGATTTGCACCGTTTTAATGTGTTTTTTATAAAAATACATTAAAATAGTATAATTTCAAATATAAGACTAACTGGAATTAAGGTTAGAGTTATGATTTTTTAATTGGAAATAAAAGTTGAAGGGATAAATTTTAAAATTAGTAAAAGAAAATTAATTTATTTATATATTAAAAATGTAAATGATATTAATTTTATAATATTTATAAAAAAATAAAAAATATAACTTAACGTTTAATTTTTGATAAAAAATGTTAAAATATTTTTTAATTTAAAATATAATAATTTTTTGCTTTGTCATAATTTGAGGGAAAAATAGTCATTCCTCTGTTAAATACACCCATTTATTTTTTTTTTTTTGGATGATAAATGTAACTGTTTGTATTGGCCATGAAGGTTAGGTAAACCACGGGATGTAGTGCAGAACATAACGGAAATTTTTGTCACGTTAACTCCTCCTTGAAATTTTTTAAAAGAATCTCTGAAGTTTTATTGAAATATTTTTAAAAGTAATATTATATCTACCGGTTTTAAATATATAATTATGTATATATTTATATATATTATTATATAATTAAATATTTTTTATTCATAATTTAAAATTACATAATCATATATAAATAATAATTTTATTGTATTTTTAAAGTATTAATATTAAAAATAATAATTAAAATGTGGGGAGAATAAAATTATATATATAAATAAATTATATAAATTAAAAATTATTTACAAATATATTATTAATATTAGATGACAAGCCATAAGTGCCGTCAGTTTAGGTTGTCCATTTGAAAGTTAAGTAAACCACGAGGATGGGAGGATTTAAACATTCAAAACGTGGGAAGGAAGTGGAAACATAATAAATAGCTAGGCACCTTCTCTACTGCAATTGTCATGACAGACACTGATGTACGTAATAATTACTGAACCAGTGGAGTGGTTACGTATGAACATGACTTTCTCTCACTTAAACTTTGAGGCCGACGAGACGAAGGCGGCCTGGAGACAAGGTTTTAATGCGGATCTGGTCAACATTGAGTTTTATGATATTCAATTCAACTGCTACGTTAAACCTAATTTAATTTAAAATAAAATTGTATTAAAAATTTTTAATATTAAATCAAATCCAAATGTTTATATATTAACTTAATCAGATTAAAATAATCTAAATTATATAATAAGTAAAATCATATTAAAATACAAATAATAACTACATAATTTATTTTATTAAATGTCAAAAAAAACACAATTTATTTAAAATAATACAGACAAAAAATAAAATTAATTTATTTCAAGTTAATAATAGTAATTTATTTATTGTTGTTTTATATAATCAATTGTAGGGATTAAGGATATTCACGACCTAATTTTGTATGATTTAAAAGTTTTTTCAAATCAAAATAAAAAAATAATTTAAAATTTTTTTAAATTAAATTAAACTATTTTAATTTTTAAATCAAATTAAACTGTTCATCCGATTTAGATTATTGTTTAAATATATTAAAATTATTTATTTATAAATATATATTATTTTTAAAAATTAATTAAATTATAGTTTTTTAAAACATAATATAAATATGTAAAATAAATATGAAATATTATACACATAAAGAATGATAAAATAAATATGAAATAAACAAATTGTATATTTAATTATTTATTAAAAAATTATATCAAATATAATTATATATTTTTTAAATACTATTTATAGTTTGATTTTGTTTGAAAATCGTCTATACAATAACCCGAAATTGAAAACAATTTTTAAAAACATATCAACTTAAACCAAACTATTTTACAAATAAAACTAAACCAAATCACAATTTTTAAGTAATTCGATCCGATTTTATAATTTTAACCAAATTATGCACACCCCTAGTAGAATAAAAAAAAAACATAATATCATTATCAATAATCCAAATAAATCTACAACTTTAATTTTAAAATAATATAATTGATACCCAACGAAAGTAACAATTCTTTATTAAATATTTAAGAAATTTAATTTTCAATTTATACGAGGAATGTGATTGTTATAATAAGTTCAAAATAATAGTATTTATAACATATTGATTAAAAAAATAAATTATAAATAGTTTTTTAACGATATTATGTAATATTTTATTTAAAATTTTCGAATCAGTTTAGGTAAATTTAAGATATAACACGGGTGTCAATCTAAACTCGATCTGAACTATTTTTTATATTAAAAATTATAATCTTAACCCAATTTTTTTTTTTATAATGTATTAAATCACTGTCAAATTTTACCAAGTTTATACTTATAATATTTTTGTTGAATATTTCATTTATATTCAATCTTAATGGGGTTGAGCACGATCCCGATCCCAATCCCAATCCCAACCGAGCCCTATCCACGAATGACTTCAAATTGGATTGCACATTTTGGTATCTCTAAGAATAAATGACTAAGAAAATAAATAGATTTAATTTTCTCCCCCAAGGTTGATTTTAAGACACTTTTCTGCCATTTAATAATATAAGTAACATTTTCTTACATAAAATCTAAATTTGTTAACAAAAAATACTTTCCTAAACAATTTTATAATGTAAAAATAACTTCAACAAAAATATTCTTCTTCCTTAAACAGTTTTCTTTCAACTTCTAACATTACTAATCACTTTCTTTGGGAGCCTAACCAACAATCTCACTTTGCGACAACTCATTTTCAGTGTTGATTCAATAACAACAAACACTTTTAATGTTGATATATCTATCTTCGACTTATTCCCCTAATGGTATTGTCGTTTTCACTTTATTTTACACAAATAAAATCTGGTAACTCTTTTCATACGTTGATTTTTTAGTTTTTAGATTTATGGTGTTGATTGTAACTTTTGACATCTCATCTTACTGGTATCAACTTTTACCACTTCATCCAATGTCTACTTTAATGTTGGTGATAATAAATGGTGGTTAGACTTTAAGGGTGTAAATATAAGTTTTAAAACTTATTAATAGGTTAAACTTTAGTATCTAAAACATCTAGGTTTGATATCAAAACTAGTTTTTTTTTTTTTATTTATAAATGGTAAAATTACTATTTAACCTTTCTATCATTCTTTTTTTTTTTAATTAATAGGGTTTGATTTTAGTTAATAAAACATTACTTATATTATCAATGAGTCGAAAAGTATTTTCCAATAGGTGCATCCGACAAAATAAATAAACATCTTCAAAATTTAAATGAGGAGTCTCACACTTATGTCGTAAAAAAAATTCTTTTTCCTTTCAGTAATCTATATCGTTATGTATAACTTTCTTAAACAATAAAGTAAAATAATAAACACAATCCTAAATTCCTAGTTGAAAAAAAAAAAGTGTTTTGAAATTTATAGTTGTTACTATTGTATTATTTTTCGTTTTGTAAAAATGTTTGTTAGAGTTATTTTTTCAAATAATGGTTTTTGCATTTTATCATAATGATGAATTTTGAATTACAGAGATGTAGAATGTTCAATGAAATGCCTCAAAAGATTACATGTTGTTCATTAGACATTTTTTACTTGGTTGATAATATCGAGCTAATTACTCTTTTCATATCTTAGTCAAATGAATTTCAAATCACAAAGAAAATTCCAACTGGTGAATGAAAGAAATTTGGGTTTGTTTAGAGTTTGAATGCGAGATTCGGGATGGTTTAAGGTTTGAAGGCGAGGAGAAAATTGTAAAGGTCAAGATAAGTTTTGGTCGCTTATACATTAAGGGGTATTATGGTCATTGAATATAATGAAGGGATGTTTATGAGAGAGTTTTTTTTGGCTAACATGAACGTAATATATACATATTAAAACGGATTAAGTTATATAGACACCGTTTTCAACATTGGCATATAAATTGATAGATTATTTGGATCTATTAATTTATTAAATTAAAATATTCTATTTTTAATTAGATAAACCAAATACGACGTCGAAACTAACAGCACTCCCCTTCCAATTAAATCAAAATACACATTGAGAAGTGAAAATCCATACCCGTTGTTTGAACGGTTACCCGCGGATACCCGCCGTTTACCAGGTCTAATAGTAGCGGGAAACCATCACTTTGCGCCCTCACTACTACTTTACTCTCTGCTTAGTTTTTTGTTACTCAAAGGGAAAGCTCCAAAAATGGGTTGGTGGAACGGTAGTGATGGAACACGTCTTCTCATTGCTCCTGGTACTTGGATTTCATTCCTTTTCTTTTCTTTACCTATTGTCTTTATCATTTTTTTCTTTCTTTCTTTCTTTTATTTTTATCATTTGTTTTATCTTGGCAGATTCTAATGCTACTGAAAGCAGTGGGCGCTTGTTATCTTTACTCCATCCTAAATCAGGTAAATTTTAGATTATTATTATTTTTTAAAAATTTGTTAGGGTTCTTGGTTTTACGTTATTTTCATTTATTATGCTTTTCACGCCTTTGTTTAATTTAAATAGTATCTTTGTAGTATAGAATTTGAATTATTCGTCAACTTTTTAGTTTTCGGAAACAAGGTAAACAATAAAATCTTATGATATAGCATTTGGTTGAACTGGTGTGACCTTTTCCGAAAATAGTGTTTAGATATAGGATATTTTTGTTCTGAATTTAAATGCAATTTTTTTAAAATAGGAGTGCAATAAATTTATGAAAATGTGTTTGGATGAAATGGGTTGAATGTTTTTGTGAACAATGTTTGTATACAATCCAAGAAACTAGTGTAAAGGTTGAAAACATTAAGAGGGTTGGTTTCTTAGGTTATTGAACAGATTTTCTGATATTAAAAATATTGAAATACTACTCTAATTATATGGATTTTTTTTTTTTGTCTTATCATCTTTCGTTTATGTTTTACAATCCTTCTCAAACTATGTTTGTAGGTTGCCGGTAATTAATGTGACATGTATTCATGTTTTACCTTTTATCATGTTCTCTTTTTAAGCACATCTTAGTTAGATGGTCATTATTAAAAGCTATGCATGAAAAATGCTCGTTTTGCATATTCTAAAACATTTAATCTTTTTTGCAGGAACTACAACTTGCTATCTCTTTAACAATGGGGTGCTTCAAGAAATTAATTGGTTTAAGCAATCATACAGGTCTTGGTTTCTTGGTGATTATGTTTGTGAAGGTAGATGGTATATTCTGATGGCTATATAAATATAACACTCTGTTTAGTACAGTCAATTACATTTTATTAGTCCCTGAGATAGATTTACTATACAAATTTGTACCTATGTTCCATTTTTGCTATTATACATTGTGTGTATGTTTGTATGTACATTATGGTTAAGAATACTGCTACAAGATAGCATAGAAGGTGATATGCAAATCTAACTCAATTTAATGCGATTTGCCAATCTAACTCAATTTAACAAACACATATTTAACTTTCCTACTAGAAGGTTTGGTGTTACAAACTAGGTTATTGATAATTGTGTAATAAATAGTTGGATAATTTACAGATTCCAATAGCTTCTAACTACTGAAGGAGCTCAATTATGAACATGTTTCCCCCATAATCTTGTCCTGTTGACTGCTTTCTCATATTCTTTCATTTGACTTTAAGTGTTATTTTGTTATACTTGGAAGTGCTAAGCCACTGTATGCCACATAGCTGTCTTGCTCCTCCTTTTTATAATTTTTTTGGAACTCTCGATCTGCGTCATTGAGGTTGAACTCAAGTAGTTTATTATTTGCTTAAGTTTTTGCTGAGAGGTTGCCTTTGATTTATGCTATCCATACTATGGCAGTCCATTTGATTTACTTTCAGTTTGTTACCTCTTATAGTTTTTTTTTTTTTTCCTTACTTACCTTCATGAAGATGGGCGCATATTTACTGCCACTCCAGTTGATCCCGTATTCATGATGCTGCCCCTTTTTCAAGAAGCTAGAATGAAGGTACAATCACCACTTGCCTTTGTGATATTCATTGTCACTCAGTAGAATCCATTTTATACTTTTGCTATAAATATTTTGGTAGAAGACATTTGTATGTGCAATTACAAGGATTTATGGGTTCTTTATTTGTTCATTCTAAATAATATCTGCTCCATTCTTTAGTTGTTTTTTTCTCAGTAATAATTGTATAGTTTTGAATGAATGCAGAAGGGGGATGATCCTGGGAAATTCAGGCTATTAGAAGAGATAATTTTCGTTAATGGCTACCCTGGTTATCAATATTTGCTACCTGTTGCTGAGAACTGTATGCATGTTGTCTGTGAAACCAAAGGTTGCTTACTACCTATATCTGCCTATTATCATACTCAAACATGTTAAGTAAAGGATATTATTCCATGATAGTAAGAGTTTTGTTCTTTGGTTAAAATACACACACACACAAAAAAAGCATACTAACTCTTGGAAACTTTAATAAGGAATGCATACATCGGCATTCTGTTTGTACAAGTAGTATGCAGTTTGGAGGTTTGCACCTAATCTGTAATTAGACTTAACTTGGTTCACTGGAAGTTCAAAATGTTCTAGGAGAGAGAATGGGCGTTGCACTTGCTTGTTTCTTAAATCTTTGCAGAATTTAAGCATTCAAATATTGATCTTGACTCAAAGTTAATGTCCTATTTGGAATGCTTAACACTTGATGGTGTGATACCCGATACCATCAAACTATTCCATTATACTATGAATGTATGTTAAAATGATAGTTATGATTTAAGACAGCAAAATAAAGATAGCATATCCTTACTTTGCAGTACCTTTTTAAAATTTACTCTTTTTCCTTTTTTGACTCTGCAGAAATTGGATCATCGATATTCTTTAGGCTTGATGACTCTAAGGTTTTATCTTGGTTATCCTACAAGGTCTGTCCTCTTCTGTTTAAGCTATAAGTTAATGGATTAGGATGCATGACATTATGAATAACCATTCGTTTTGGTGGATTTTACTGTAAATGCCCAAATTCTATCTGTGCCTCACAGACCATGTTGTGGCATGAAAAAGTGGGTCCTGTAGTGACATGGATTTCCTTAGATCTCTCTTAAATCATATGGTCACTGTCTGTTAATCTTATTCCCTACTTTTCCCCATCAAATTTTTTTTTTTAAACAGATTTAGTGATTTCTTTATATGAACCAAAACCTTTTAACATCTTATAATATCTTGTTCTTTTGAAAAATAGAGATATTCTAACCCTATTATAGTTGGGCCTATGGGATTGCAGGTACGCAAACTGAAAGAGACTCTACCACTTTTAGACAAGAACTATGCTGCTCAAGATGAAAAAGATACATGTATGGCTTTAAGCAATACACTTTATTGCCTCATTTTGATGAATTGATTGCCTCTTTTAAATGTTATGATGTTTTAATGTTTAAGCAAGCATTGTGGTGAACTTAAGGTAATAATTGTCCAGGAAATCATTGGCTGCAATGGAATCATTCACATTGATAGCATGCATGTATGAACTGATATCTATAGTTTCAGTTTAAGGTAATAAATTTTTATGTAATCTGAAGTATTTTAGGACAAAGGGAAATAAAAAATAAGAAAATGCGGCTTTTTGTGAACATATTGTGACTGAAGATCACATTGAGATGCCAAGATATAACCATGACATATGTTTTTCAATAAGTTGATTCATAAAGGTGCTTGTTTTTTTCAGTGAATAAGCGAGATTAGCATGCAAACAATCTCCTACTAGACTTTGTTTTTTGTAGTTAATGTTTGTTGGTTGCAAGATATAGGAGAAGACCAATTAATTGATTCGATCTCAAAGGTGTTCTTTCTCAATAGCCAGATCAGTGTCAATGTACATAAAATTTTGATGTTAGGCTTTTCTTGTCATTTAGCATTTGGATTTTAAATTTTGCTAAGCCATTGATTTATTCATATTTTTAAACATTTAAATTAAATATAATTAACATTTACATTTCTAAGGATGTGTAAAATTACTGTTTTTAAAATGTTTCTGCTTTGTAATACCTTGCCTAGTGTTGTGTTGAAAGAGAAGAGAAGAGAAAAGAAAGATATTATCAAGTTTTATGCATTCAGTTCATGGTTTAGATTTCAAATCTGGAAAAATAAAGGGCTACTCACTGGATAAGATATGGAACGAAAAGTTCATTAAGGAATTTGACTCGGATATACTTTATCAGAGGAAAAATTCTCTCTTGTTTTAGGAGTAAAATATTCATAAATCACTTTAACAGATGTCAATCTCTTAACAAAATTGATTTGTAAATATAGTTACATTAGTGGCATTTTGAGACTATTGCCATAAAGAGTTTTAGGAGAGAGATTTCCATGTAATTGTAGTTTGGAGATGGAGATTCTATCTAGCTGTATTCAAAGATCCATAGTGAAATACCAACAATTTTCTCTGTGATCAATAAACTCTGTTATTCTTCAAGTTGTTATCTGTCTCTTAGTTATTCCATCACTTTGCATTGGAAATCAAGTTCGGTCTTCAAGCATAATTAAGTCCACTATATCTTTAATTATACAATTATGCATGGGATGTATGCGTGTTTGTGGAGGCATTGATCTCATTTGGAAGATCCATTTTGTGTCTTAAAAGCTTGCTATATGTTTGATAAACATCTTGATTGCACTGATGTGGCTTGTAAATTGTAAATTTAATATTATAAATGATTGAAAAAATTTCCTCTTAATTTATTGCTCTTTTTTGTTATTACAGTAGCAGATGCGGTTTCAATATTAGGGGAGTATGTGAAGGATGAACCTTGGTTGAAGCTCTTGTGTAACAATTTGAAGTATCACTTCTAATTCCGATTCTCATTTCCATTTGGAATTAAATCATACCTGGTCTTATGAACATAGGAAGGGTCCAAAATCAAATAACTTGACTTTGGAATGTTTTCTTATCATATGCTGTAACAAAGTGTAATGAAATGTGTTTGCAGTTTAAATTTTCCAGTTGAAAGCATAAAGTCACAAGAGATGGAAGTTCTTCAAAGTTCCATGGAAACCAACCTTAAGTCTTCCAATCTCTTTCAGGTACCTACAATTTCTTAGTATTGAAATTCTTACAATAATATCAACTACTTTTTAGATTCATTCTGTTATAATAACTTCCCATTACAACCTTGATTTTTGTTCAGATAAATATCTCATTCGAAGAAGACTTTAGTTCTATAAATATTTGAGTAGCATCGACTCACTACAAGTTAAACACAAGAGGCCATTTATCGTTTTTTAAGCATGGCAAAATTTTCCCTGAACCTTGATAATTTCTAACCCTTATAAGTCGAGCTTGAAGCGAACGAGTCCGAAACAAGCCCGAGCTTGAACTTGAGTTTGGCACGAACGAATCTGAAACAAAGCCGAGCCTAAGCTTGAAAGTCCAATATTTTTGAACTCGAGTTTGAGTTTGAGTTTTGGGGGTGTTCGACTTGTCCAGCTTGCAAGCCTAAAAAATTCAATACAAATTAACTAAAACAATAACGTTTTGATCAATACGTATCAAAATAATATTGTTTTGACTTATATGTATCAAAACGACGTTATTTTAGCATTAAACCGAGGTCAAAGCTTGGTTCAACTTTGAACTCGAGTTTAACTTCTCTTAAACGAGCAAAGCTTGAACATTTTTGAAATGAGCTTGACAAGCTCCAGTTTGACTCCACTCAAAACGAGCCGAGCTCAAGCTCAGCATGCACAATTGCTGATTGATGGCAAAATGTGATGGGAATAGCAATTATTTGTTGCTTCTTTGTATTTCTTGCTCATTTGTCTGTTTATTTGTTATAATTTACCAGGGCAAGAACAAAAGCGAGAAGAAGTCCAAAACTGCAAAGCAAACCAAAAAGGCGAAAGTGGAGACTGAATCAAGGAACATCAAAGACATGTTTTCGAGGGCATCAAGAAGGGGAAGTTGAATATCCCTATCAAAGAAGCAGAGCTGTATGACACATTCTCAAGGCTCTGGTGGCTTCAGCATGGACATCTTATCTGCAATTCTCTGTGTGGATTTCAAGGAGTTGTTTGTAAATCCACAAGCACCACCAACAGCCTTGAGCCCTTATCTTTGAAGGGTGTCTAGTTGTGAATGAGTTTCATCTAACTGAAAAAGGTTGAGGTAAATTTTATCTGGCTAAAGTGAATTTTAGGGATATGATTTGATTCGAGGGAAGACATAAAATTTGACTAACTATTTGTATCCATGAAGAATGAGAACAAATAGCTTAGATCTACCTCAAGTCATGGTTCATATTCTTTAAACGCTACTCTAGTCCTATTAACAGATGTCTTTTCTTGAGGGTCTGTTGGGAATAGTGAAGAAATGAGGGATCGAAATTTGTCCTACTATGTAATTTTACGTGATTCTCTTGATTGAGGAACACCTCTTAACATTTTCTAAATTTGCAGTTTGCCTTAAAAAGTGTTGAAAGGGAAAGGGAAAAAAAAAAGAAAAAGAAAAAATGAGGGACAAAAGAGAAAATAAAAAAATTTATGGATAATGATCTTTTTACCTTTTATTTAACGAATTTTACTAACAAGATGGATAACGGGTAAGAATCTAAATTTTTTGAACTTATGGAAACTTATCATTTTAACTAACCTTTGGTTGGGAAATGTTCTTTTGGCCTCTGATTTCATATATCATACGCTTAAATTTAACCCTCCAATTAATAGCCTAGCTAGTCCTTAGTCAAAATAAATAGGGATTAGGCAAACAGGAAAAAGTGACAGCCAAAAACCCAACTCTTAAAATTGAACAACTCTTCAATTTAAAAATGATAATTGCCTTCCATTAATATATGCTTCATTCTATTAGTGGTTAAGACCCAATTTACACTCTTCATGCAAGAGTCTTAGGACCTCTTGGTTCTGGAGAGTGGAAGAAAGAAAATGTTGTGGAAATCACAATTGACAGGGCATTTTTGTGACCCCTTCTTTTGAAAACATTCCTGAATAAAACGAGTTTCAGTAAATTACAGATTAATTATTTTTTATCAATCTCTAGACTCTTCTTAATTAGATGGTAACTGAGCATCTTGCTGATTTTCAAAATTATACTTTGATCTGCATTTGTTAGGAAGAGCCTAAAACTTCCCATCAGATTCAAAGAGTGGTGGACAAGAAACTCAGCTTTTAGGGCTTCCATATATATATATATCCTTAATACTTTGATCATGATTTGCATACACTGGCAATAATTAAGGCAATAACAATGACATGATTATAGGGGGCAGATTTTGAAGTGAGAGTCTTTATTAGTAAAAGTGATAAGAGTAAGGATTTTCAACATACACCATCATGACAGCACAGGGAAGTAGGTATCAAGTGTACATTTTTCTGGCTTTGTTATGGGATGGATGGATGGCTGTTTGCATTTGAGTGGTATCCTATGTTTGCCTTGATTTCAACATCTATTTGCCTAGCAAGCTCTTTTGAGAATTCTCTCTTGATGAGAGATTCCCATTGGACTTGAGTCTTGGAATGAATGAGGAAATTGACTTAGAGAAACATAACAGGATGTAAAACAATAACTATGGACTCATTCAAGGCTTCTCTCTTAGTTTAGGGAATATTACACATGCCATTGCCCTGTGGTAATTTGCTGATGGTTACAATATGATTTTTGGTGAAGGGCTTGCAAACATTCAGGTGGACAAATCTAAGAATAGCCACTGCTAGCGCTATACTTGAGACCTGCAATCTTGCTCCTAAAGAGGATCCAGTGTCATTGATGTTTGAGTCTAGAAAATTAGTAATGAATGCCGTAAATAAGAAATGTAGAGGGGTTTATTGTCAGATGTTACAGTTGCAACAATGGCCTCCCATGGTAATAAACTCCAAAATTGCATTTCACAAAGGTAAGATGCTACTCTTTGGAGATTGGCTAGTGAGAGTTTATTCAAAATTATAGCAGCTAAAGAGCTTATACGGAAAAAATATATAATTGTACAAGATCATATTTTCTATCATAGAGATAAATTCCAAAACTTCACAAGGATTTGTTAGTTACAACCAAGCCATACACTATTGTGTTAGGTGTTAAGTAGGACTCACTCCTGTTTGCCACTAAAAAATAAAAAAACAGAGACAGAGAAATAAGCATAGCTTAACGACATGTTAAAACTAAACAACTTGTGAAAATAAACGAGCAATACCTAAATGGAAAAAAGTTCTAGATATTCCTCAGAATGTAATCAACGTGCTATCTATTGTCTTCAGCTGCTCCAACTCCTTCCCAGTGGCAATTCCAGTATCAACATAGCATAACTGGAACATAACGTAACATTAACAACTACAAAATAGCAGAGAAAAGAGGCAAATCTATTAACTGCATTAAAACCTGGTACTGTGGCTTCTTCAGTGTGTGAACCCCTCTTTTTAAAAGCTTCTTCCATCCTTTATTTTCCTTGAGAGATCTTTCTAGTGCAGCTGTTTCCTACATTTATGTAAAATGGAATTATATGATGCAATATCAGTGACACTAAAACGTGTGCTCTAGAATATCAAGGGTCAACATCCTCCATCCTAATAAGAAATAATGACAAACTATCGGCAAGAGGCCCTAACAATATTTTGCAGTAAATCAACAGTAGTCAGCTATAGTAGGTCACTGAAAGTACGTCGGAACCATATGAAAAGTAAACCGAATGTTGCTAGGTTTTCCAAAAGATTTTCAGACAAGTTATTTGCTATCATTTTGTTCAAATGAATACTGAAATAACAATTTCAAGCAACCATTCTCCTTATGGTCGCAATTGTTTGTGACAAGCAAAAGGTCAAAGAAAATGAAGACTACAGTGACAAAATACTACTATCAACTTTATGGATATTGCAAGTACACAATTATTTTAGTAGATATGATGATATGAAGAGTGCAGAGGCAAAAGTCATATCCAAATAATACAAAAAGAAAGCAACACTACATTATTTCACCAAATGGTTGGTGGGGAGAGGATAGGAAACATGATCACCATATTATACATTGGAGATAGGCTAATAGAAACCCAAATTTATCAACCAAAACTGTGCCACTCTTCTCTTTATTAAGTGAGATGAGTCCCATAAATTTTAAGGATTTGATAGACAGGGTGACAATATCCTGAAGATAGAGGACTTTAAGCCTACTAAACTTGTATGCAATCTCCAAAAAGATTGCTCTATTAGCATAAAAAACTATATGATATCTAACAATCGCTTTGATGTTCACTGACAGGTTACTGATGCCCTTTTTCTCAACAAATGAACTTAGCTAAAGTATAAGCATTGTCAATAATGAAGAAATACTCCTGAAAAGAATTTACTGAGTTTTGAAATTCTTTAGCTGACAAAAAAAGTTTAATAACCAGATGGACATTTCATAATAGAGTTCACTGCAATGGAATCACTAAGGGGCATTCACTAGCTTTTCATGGTTTGAGGTGTGCAGTTTTTTGTCATAACCTGGTGATTATGATTGCTATATTCCTAACTTTCTTTTCTCATATTCTTTCTTTAAGCATCTAGAGTATATAGGTATAACATCAAGTATAGATAAACAACAAGTATCTTATGTTCCTAAAAAAAGAGACATGCCTAGATCCTCATTATTGGTCAAAGAATATTAAATTTTAAACACACAGATAAGACTTATTGCAAGGACTTGGGATCATATTTACGAATATTGTAAATTCGGAAATAGGTGGAAAAAGAATAAATAATCATGAGCATAATACAAATCTCTAATAGGCATACACAGGAAGTTAAATAATCAAATGAAAGATGCAAGCTTCTAACATAGCTGAAAAAATAGAATTGTACACGTAATACTTACATGAGCAGGGTCTAAAATTAACAGATTGTATTGCTGGATACCCTTCTTTAGGTTTTTAACTTGAATCCCTATAATGGTTCGTGAATGTCCATCATGCTGGAAGTACAAGGGCCTGAACATCAAAGCATGTATCTTAACATCAACAAAACACCTAAAATAAAAGAATGACTGCATACGTGGCAATGTCAATACATAACTATTAACCTGCAAGTAAGGCTATAATAATCCACAAGATAGACACTTACGATTTCTTAGTAATGATCACATGACGATGACCATATATCATTGAAGTTTCATCTGAAAAATAATTCCGCACCCAATCCATGAGAATTTGATGCCGGTCACTCTTTGCCATTTCCACATCATTGCCACTACCCAAGTCTCTACAGATTTCACCACCAACATTTGCATCACAATTCTTTCTAACCAAATACCTATCCATTGGTCCAAGTACTTGCAGCGCTTTCCTCTTACCCGTCACATCATTTCTCTTCACCGTATTAGGAACTGAGAGATAAAGATTTTCGAAATCCTTATCACTAAAATCCACAACCCTAGCACGCAATCCAAACGAACGAAAAAGGGCAGCACATTCAGTGGCTCCAATCCAACTTCTAGAACCATAAATACTTTGATTAAAATGGGCCGACCCCACTACATCAAAACCCCTCTCCCAAGCAATCTCAAGCCACCGCTGAAGGGACGGTAAATCGGGTACAAAACCAGAACCACCAAATAAAACATCCTTAGCATCCGACCTTTCAGAAATAACAAATGAAGAAAGCATTTGGATGTTTCGCCATCCACAACCCCATCCCAAATCTTCAGAGACAACGCTCTGAAAATGATCCACATAACTCGATAGATAAGTGGTTGTCGAGCTATCACGTTCCTGTTCTAAACATTTTCGCAACAACAAGACTAAACCATAATTTATTTTGTGAAAATCGCTCTTAATTTGAGAACCAACTAAGAATGAAATCTTTGAAGCCAAATTAGGGTTAATTTTGTTATCGTCCTCATCATCAAGGTGGGAATTGGCGTGTCTGCGTGAGTGATGAATTGAACAGGTGAATAATTAAACCAAGAAAATGGTTAATAATGGATAAATAAAACAAAAAAGGTCAAAAAAAGAAATGATACCTCTGGAGCTGTGTAAGTGGAAGTGTGAGATGACAGAAGGGGCAGGAAGCAGAAGAATCCATGGGATGGGAGAACGATCTTTAGCGCCTCTGGGAATTTGAATTAACTGGCTGTGTGATGGTTTATAAGCGGTTGGGTATTTGGGCCAAAGACCAGAGTAATATTATCCTCGTCCCATAAGTTTTAATAAACTACAGTGACGTCCCTGCTTTTAAATTTTTTATGGGTTTTAGAATTTCAAAAAGAGTTTGGACTGGTTTTAAATTTTTTAAATTTCAATTTGTCTCCTTATAGTTTAAAAAATGACATTTACACCCCAAAAAATTAAACAAGACATAATAAATTAAATGTACAAATGACATATTACAAACTATTAAGGTTATAAAATATTTTAAAATATATAAGAGTGAATATATGATTTCTAAAATATGATACAGTGAAAATATTTATTTATCTTTAATAAGTTTTAAAAAATGATATTTACAAATTATAAAATTGTTCACAGTCAAACTTGACAAGGGTGTTATAGTAATAATATATTAAAATTCAAAGACAAAATTACAGTTAATAATACCCCTATCATAATATTTGAACAAAATGACATGTATGCCCTTATCGATGAGAAACTAATAGCTGTTTAACTTAAAAAAGTGAGGATATGTAGTTTATTTAAGCTTGGCTGAGAATTAGTCATTTGGCCAAATTAATATTCCACCTAAAAATTTATTGTATGTTTCATAACTGGTGGATTTTCCCCCACATGCAGTAAAATTGGAAAACTATCATGGGAATACATTTAATTTAATAGATGATGAGTGTGGCTAATAAACTTTGACAGCATTTAATGAAATATTTTGGTCAAGCAATTGCTTTTGATGGGTTGTTGGGGTTGTGTAAATTTAGTGTAAATAGCCCCTTCACACTTTGCTTAATGCGGTTCAATCTGATATATTTTTAGATCCTCTTCTCCTTCAATGCCCAACTCCTTACTTCCATTTCTTCTCAAGCATCATGATAATTTCAATTTCATATATTTTATCATTCATTTGGCAACCATAAATTATTATAAATATATTCATCATAACACTGTATACACCAACAATATTTGGCATA
Source organism: Mangifera indica (assembly GCF_011075055.1). NCBI lineage: Eukaryota > Viridiplantae > Streptophyta > Magnoliopsida > Sapindales > Anacardiaceae > Mangifera > Mangifera indica. The sequence goes on along the minus strand of NC_058137.1, from coordinate 23,215,487 downwards.
GAAGACTATTTTTATTATGTAACTTTGAGAAGACTAAAATTGTGCATCAAGGTTTTGATAGCTTGACTAGCATTGTGCATTTTTCTTGCCCCTCGTAATCTGTACATTCTGTAAGAAGGGAACACAAAAACATTGCACAGGATATGGATTCTTTTCCTGGCAACATGTTTTTCCATTTCCATTGAAATTTGAAAATAGCAAGCGATGTTAACATTCAGTTATGATATGTACATGATTTGTTATTCTCTCCTTTCTACATAGCATTAAAACAACTGTGTTGCTGAGGCTCCAGTGTCTATAACTCAGTGCTGATCGATGTAATCTCGTTGACAAGTGCAGCTTCTGTAAGAGAAAGATGAACCCACAAATTTGAAGAAGCTATCTTGCCTCTTCCCTGCTTAACACCCGAGTCCCACTCTTGGAGAGAAGCAGGTCTCTCATTTCTCGGTAACTCCTAAGCTCTTCCAGAGCATCTGCTGTTTTTCGAGGCATGAAGAATCCAGAAGCTGTACCAACCCCTCCCTCAGGATCTTCTGGCCTTAATGAGTGGGTAGAGTAAATACTAGAATCTTGACGAAGAGGCGGGGCTGTCCTCAACATTTGCACAAGAACACCAACAGCAGCATCTTGTGATTTTCTACCCGTTGAATGTGACTGGGGTGAGCACTCTGCAGTTGTTTTCGCCTCAAGATTCTGACTGCATATCCAAAAAGAAATAAGAAAATTGTGAGACAGTATTTTTGGATCTCAGGCTACTTAAAAATAAGCACCATGGCAAAATCCAGCAATAAATAGATTCCAATCAGTCCAGTAAATGAAAGACAATAAAACAAAAACAAAAATACTAGTTCCAAAGCAATCTGGTCCTGACTTTGTGTTAGTAAACGGCAATGATAGTATCTTCTGCACACGCCGAAACAAGAGAAGCAAGAAAAAAGGGGGTAGCATTGTAATAACAATTTCCAATAGTTGCAATTGAACACAAAGAATCCCATAAACTTAAAGGTCATAGCCACTTAGAACGGTACCAAAGAATCCTATCAACTTCAGTAAGAAAGGAAAAACAAGGAAACAATAACTGACTGTAATTTTGTATTCCAAGGGATATGGAACCCAGTCCAGTGGATCACAGCACAAGGATCCAAATTAAGCAGCTAGATTTATCCAAACACCGGCAAATGCAGTAGTGCTCTTCACCAGTTCATGAGATCACATCCTTTTGAGTAGACAAACAACTACCACACCACCCGCAAAAGCAATTTTGCATGTGGCCCGAATAACTAAAATAGAAGTATTTTGGATGGCATACATGACACTCACTTGTCACATCCATTTTGCAAACCAGGATTTTGATGTCACTAGTTGCAAAAGCAATAAATAAAAACCAGAATAAATCTAGAATGGTTTTGAAGCATCATTAAAATGAAGATGTAGAACTGTAGAACTAGTGATTGAAGTCATTTATGAGAAGTCAATATCAAGGAGCTTTATAATATTGGCATCATAGCTGTATAATCAACCTGTTAACTTTGTCCAGTGAAAGAAAAGGAAGAACATTATGAAACTTATAGACTACATAACCAAAGCCCAAATTTAGGATTAGTTTAAGTTTAGAGGTCGATACATCAAGCATCATATAATGCTTGTATTTCACAATGTTTAACTTTCTATCAGAAAATTCTGAAGACCTAGCATTTTTACAGCAACATCACAGAAACTTGAAGCAAGCCTGACATCCCAGGAAATGCAGCAACAATGATGGAAAGTATATCATTTTACTCAAATAATTGGACCACTAGTGGTTTTTTACTTCATTCACTACTATGATACTGTTCATAACAGCATTTAGAAGCAAGGAAATTAAGCAAAATGAAGCACCTGGCTATGGAATCTGATGTATCAACATCATCAACATCAAAAGGACAAGAGAAGTCACAATCATCCAAGTCATCCTGAAAAGATAATCTACTAGAGCTTCTAGAAAATCCAACACGTGGTGAGCCACTAGAAGATAACAACCCTGAGAACCGGCCACTATCATCTTTACTATCTCTGATCATCTGCAAAACAAATAAGAATTGTTCTTTTAGTTGAAAAAATCATATAAGTATGAGATTCAAGACCATAAAAGCAAGACTACCTTGTGGACAGAAGAATGATTAACTGCACCATGCAATTCTCCAGCTTTTAGAGACTCTGTTCTCCTGTATAAGCGGTTTGCAGATGTAGACTCTTGTGATGAAAGATCATGCTTTGTACTTATAGGAGAGAGCGGTGGAAGAGAATGCCTATTTGGATCAGAAAAGTCTGAAGAAAGGTATCTAGAACTTCGCATTGGATGTGGGATAGTTACAGGGGCCGTCCCAGAACTTTTATTAGCATAAATAGGATTCCCACTGGACAAATGTGTAGGGGGAGAGGGGGAAGCATATGGCGAAAATGGAGGCGAAAGCTGATACTCTTCATAACTGGGAGACCGATGATGAGCTGTTGGTCTAAAATTTTGAACTCTATGACTATAATTATCATTAGGTGAAGATGAAAAATCATATGACAGAGGGGATAGGCGAGATGCAGAAGGGGAACCACTAATTGGCTGATTCTGCACAAATGGAGCTCCCTTTTGAAATCCACTTGACCAACTATGTGGACGTTCCAATGGCATAGGGGATGGAGGCCTAACTCCTCTAAATGAAAAAGATGTAGAGCAAGCACCCTTCTCCGAAGAGGGAAAAGACCTCATTGGATCAGTTAAAGGACTACCAACGTAATCTGATATAATCTTAGGAGGCAATGACACTAAAGGTTCAAGGTTAAAATGAGTTAGCGTAGGAAGGTAAGTCACAGACACACAAAGGCGACCAGGAAGTGCCTCAATGGGAACAAAAGTGTATTTGCACATCATCTCCTCATTAGCCAGTGAAAGCAGATTGCTAAACGAAGACACCTTGTAAATGATATCAAAATTAAAACTCTGACTCGACGAGCTAAGCTGGCGAAAGATCCTATAAGCTGGGAGAAGCCTCATATGGGTATAAAGTGATCTCAAAAGTATAATGGACTTCCTGTAAGTCTTTTTATAAGACGAAGAAGTATCATTCATTTGGTGACGCATATTTTTAGCAGACTCATATTGAACAACCCATCTCTCGATCACAGTCTCATTAGAAGAGGATGACGACGACCCAACTAAATTGAGATCCTTATGAAGCAGAATTATATCAATAATCATAGGATCCAGAACATTTCTATGCCAAAAATTCAAATTATCTAAAGCAGAAGGGCGGTCTCCCAGCACTAAATTGAACCATTTATCAGTCCTCCTCACGCGATAAACCGAAGATCGGTTGCGTGAGTGAAGAGAAGGAACACGTGATTCGAGTATCACATGAAGAATCTTGAGCAGAAACTGGGATATTACTTGTTCCAATTTTCCAGATTCCGATTGCAAATTCGATTGAAAATCCATTTTTTTTTTTTAAAAAAAAAAAACTCAACTCAATTCATTCTTCACAATCTAATTAAAATCGGATCAAACAAAGCGAAACAAAAACACCAAAAAGAAAATAAGGAAGGAATTTAAAAACTTACAAGATTAATCGTGATGATATAGTTAGAAGAATTGCGTGGCGAAGTGTAAGTTTGTGAAGATGGGTAACAGGGAATTTAAAAAAGAATAAAGAAGGAAGAGAAATAGGGAGAAAGGGAGATGGGTTTCGTCCAGATTTAGCATAAAATGATAATAAGAAAACACGCCAATCAGCTCTTGTTTGCGTTCCCAATCCCATACCCATTGATGAGCTCAATAATTCTCCTTTTCTTAATTATCTTTAATTATGTACAAGGTAACAAGAAAATGTGACGTGTAAAACCATCCCTTCCATAAAGTCAATAGCTTTTGTTATCAGTGCAAAGTGACCTAACCACATGGTTAAAGGCGAAGCTCTTTGAATTATTTTGGTACCAAACCACCCCAATGATCCTCAATCCTCAATTTACAACACAAACCCTGGAGTCTTAACTGTCCTTAATGCTGCCAGCATCACCATTGACTCTAATTATTCCATTCCTATTAACCAAATTAATGCCTCTTAGTGTTAATTTAGCCAAATCACAGATCAAATTTAACTTAAATCAAACCATTTCAAATATAATTTTGGTCAAATTGTACAATGTAGTTTCATTAGAATTACACATGGGATGATGTAATTAAGTCATATCACATGTGAAGGCGTGATTCAAGCTAATTTGCTCCAACCCATGTGCTATCACATTTGCACCATGCCAAGTTAGGTTCCCATCGAATCTTAAGTGCTGTTGTAGCATAATTATGGCATGATGGTGCAATTTGGCTATATCACAGCATCCCAAATAGCAAAATCTCAAGTGTGATCTCTGCAAAGTTGCACTAGTTTTTTGGTGAACCCATGGGCATGGAAATGATGACTATTTGGTTTGGAGCTTCAAAGAAGAAAAAGGGAAATAAGAATAACTACGTTAGAATATATCATGAATAATTTTATCTGTCAAATGAAATAATGCAAACTAAAACTTGAAGAGGATGCTAGCTCTAATTACTTCATCTAATGGGTCTTATTAAGACTGCACATGAGAAATTAATGTTGTCACAAACCATGAATGTATGTCTTGTAAAAGCAATACCAACTTAGATAATTATAAACTTAAGAGGATAACAAAATTAGTGGAATATTAAAATTTTTAATATAAATATCTGGATTCGAATTTCTGTCATGTTTATAAAATTCTGATTTATATAATATAATAATTGTGGAATTAAGACAATTATAGAGAAAAAAAATCACATGAGATTGAGAATTATAAGCCTAATAAAGTGATCCCACAATAATCATATTCTGGTAAGTTTGGTGGTGGTTCAATTTTTGAAGAAAAACAACAATGTTTTTGTACCTTTCCGTGGTCGATTTCACAAAGTGTAAAGGTGGCTTGTTTAGTGTCAAATTGAAGTCTAGCCCGCTTGGCCTTCTTGGATGAAGTGCAAGCCCTTAATAGACTGTCTCAAGATTATGGCCTACCCTGTAATAGTCAAATTTAATTTTTTAATTAAAAATTAAAATACCCTTTTTATAATAATTCTCTCTTTGCGTTTGAAATCAGTCACACAGACATGATCGGCTCAGCCGGTCCGATTTGATTTGGGAAAAATATAAAAAACTAACAAAATTATATAATATAACAAATTGACTCAATAAAAGCTTACAAAGATACGGTCTAAAGTCTTTTGGGTTGCCTTTGAGGCCTTTTCAAAGATACGATTGTTTGGCATGACGTGCATATTCTAATTTTAATGAACAAAATCATTTAACTTATTTAAAAATATTGAAAGTCTTTTATAATCTCAGGTCAAGGGATGCAAATCTGGCCAAGAAAGGTGGTGTTAATTAGTTAGATGGAGTTGATTTTGAAGTTCTTACATAGAATTCTTGCTTTCAAATTTAAATTTTAAACTCAACCCACTCGAGCGATTTTATCGTTCAACAATTCGATTCAAAATTAATTGATTTTGAGTATATTTAAAATTGGGTATTGAATGCATGACTATATAATTAAATAATTTTAAATTAATAATATGATAATATATTATTTAAGTACATAATTATATATTTTAAATTATGTATATATAACATTATTTAATAAAATAATTAAAAATTAAATATAAAATAATATACAATTATATAATAATATATATTATTTATATATAAAATTATAAATATAAATTATACGTATAATTTTATTTGTTAAATAAACCCTTACTAATATTGATATTAACGGAATTCGTTATAAGAACTTCAACGAATTTCTTTTCCCCACCAAACAAAACATCATCCTTTTTCAACCTTTATATAGCAAAGCTGATGGTTTTCCAAGTTTTTGAATAATTGGCTGGATGAAAGAGACAAATAAAATTAATATACTGCTTGATTTGCCTCTGTCGTCCAGCCAAAACTTAAAAAACTTAGAAAACTTAAAAAACCGACCCTTATTGTTTTTTTTTTACCCGAGCTTCACCCTTATTAATTAAATAGATAAATTTGTGGTATAATAATCAAATTAAATCTAATTTTATATTAATTAAATAAATAAATTTAAAATATGATAATTAAATTTATAATTATTATATTAGATAAATTAAAATTTTATAAATATAATAAAAATTCAAACCTAATTTTTTTTAATTTTAATATCCAATTAATTTTATTAAGCCGGAGATTACTTAGTTTTTATTATTTTTGTTAACTTCTAATTAATAGAGATAATATACAATAAATTTAATTAAAGAGACTCTATTTTATAAAAATAAAATAAAATTTTATTTGTTAAATAAGCTAAAGGAAAATGTAAAAGACAGTTTGCAAATTAATGCCAAATTGGAAAAAAAAAAAAAAGAAGAAGTAATTTGTAAAAGTAAATACTCAATTTAAAATTAGAAAAAAAGCAAGGCAAACACAATACTCTATTTTTTTTAATTTTATTTATTCATGTATAGATGTCACGTTCTTTTTTTTTTTTTTTTAATTTCAATACGTAAACAATATCTTACTTATTGGATTGAAATGTAAATAAATAAATTAATTAATTAAGAAAACAGCAAAGCGAATATGTAAGCATGAGTTAACGTGTATTGACAGGACTTGTCCAGAGACTAGCCGGCAGACGTGGTGGCCAACCTAATGGAGGAGATTTCAAAGAAGTACGTTGGTATAAGAAACCGTCAAATCCCCCTGACCTATCACCAATCTTATCAAAGTCCACAAGCTTTGCAAAGTTATACACACACTCGTATCAACACAATTCATTATTAAAGGACCTCGAATGTCCCTTAATAATGTGAAGGTAAATCCATTGCCGTCAAAAGATATTTTGTCCAAAGAACATAAATGTGAACTTTCGGTACTAATTATAATTGTTATCTGTGATTTTCTCAATATACAATTACAATTTCTTATTATTACGATATTATTTTTGAATTTTGATATTTTCTCGAGTCACAATTATAAATCAATAAACTTACTTATACCAAATCAAAACCATACAATCCTCTACTTTTAATAACAATAAGATTTTAATATCAAACTACATAATCAGACCCGTTATCTTGACCTTTTATTCTATAAATTTAAAATTATACATGGATTAAAAAAAGACATTTCTAATATTTATATTGTTCACTACCGATTTATGATAAGAAATACTAATAATATTAAGGTGAATGTAAACTTTTAAGTAAAATGTCAAACCACCTTAAAATGTCACTCAACATTTTATGATATCACTATTGTTCCATGTAATATCATATTTAGTATTACTAACCTAACCTATAAACTTACACTTATATAAGCTCTTTTATGACAAAAACGAAAGACCCTCATTGGCAGAGTAGTGGGATACTAAGAGCAAGAATTCAATTTTTCTTTGATGATATTTCGAAATTAAATTTTTAACTTACCTGGTGTAATAATTATGAATCGATTACTAGACTCATAGTTTTATTTACTTGATATAATTGATTCAACCTAAGAAAAGAATCTGATTCAATTAAAGCTTTCCCGTCACAAAAAAGAGATACTTATTGTTATTATGTAAGGTAAGAACAAGAACGTAAGTTACATGACAGAAAGGGGAGGGGAGGGGAGGGGAGGGGGTTGTAACACATTCTAAACCATCATGGGTTAAAAACTTAAACAATATTTGAGGGGCATTATTGATAAATAACCCAAAAGAGGAATAAAATTCTAAATTCTTGAGAAAGGACTAGATACATTGAATCTGGACATAACTAATCAAACCAAATTGAAGGCCATATCTATAAAAGAGCACTTCCTCTCCATTGGTGCACCAAAGCAAAAGAAGGGAAATTATTCGATCTTTCAATTCACCAATTAAAAACAGCTCAAGCAATGGCAGCGGGAGGATTTGAAAAGAATAACAACAACATTAAAGAAAGCGAAGAAGATCTAAAGAGGAGAAACGAAGAGCTCGAACGAGAGTTAAAGAAAAGCAGAGAAAGAGAAGAGCAAACGAGAGTCGAGCTTCAGAAAGTTCTGGCACGGCTGCGTTTGGCGGAGGAAGCTGAAGAAATGCTATGTTCACAGCTCGGAGAACTTGAAGCTGAGGCCGTCACTCAGGCACGTGCCTACCACGCGCAGATTATCTCTCTTATGAACCAGCTCTCCAAGGCTAACCAAAATCATAAAGCTGCCATTACCGTGTAATTTCTGGAAAAAAAAAAAAGGCTCGTCTGTGGGATCAATCCGCAGCGAAACTTATTCTTCTCTGGTAATTTGTAAGTTAATTTGTTTGTTATGATGTATTGATTTTTGTAACAAAAATTTGTTTTTTTTTTTTTCAATTTACAAATGTCATCGGTTGAATCCCTAGTTATAATATCAGAAAACCAAAATTGTCCTTTTGAATTTATTAAATTGTTCAAATTTTGATTATAGCCTAAAATGTTAAGATCCTCAGTTAAATTGTTTTGAATCTATGTAGAATAATTCAATTGTTTGGTACAAAAAAAGAGGGCTTTAATAATAACAATTGCAAAAAAAAAAAAAAAGAATAAAAGAAGAAAGGGGGTCCATTCAAAAAAGTGTAGAAAATCAGAGAGAGAGAGGAAAGAATATGCTAAGATGCCAAGGAAATGACAAAAACAGTAATACAAGGAGGGCAATCGCCGCAAACAGGAAGTCCTGGTGTTATTTCTTATCTTTTCTGTGGGCCTTTGAAATGAAAATCTGATGTGTGAAAACTGAAAAGCAATTTGTGTTTGATTATTATTATTAACAGAAAGTTTTGTCAGTTAACGAGCCGTTTATCATTTTGATTTTATCTATTTTTAATTGATAAAAGCCTTAATTAATTATTCCTTTCAGAGTCACAACGACATAACAGATATATAACCGAAATTTTTAGCAATTTAGTTTAATTTAATTCGATTTAAATTAAATTAAACATAGCTAATCAATTAAATCAATAAAAATATAGATCCAAGATTTACACATTTACCAATTATTTTTAATATTTCATAAAAACAGAAAATGAATTTGTAAAACCAACCTCAATTTTTTGGGAACGAATTCCATATGCTAAAAGATATGCAATGAAAGACATATGAACGGATATCATAGACCTCACTGGACTGAATTGGCGACAGATTATTAACCTGTAACTTTACTAGTTTGGTTGTTCCCCCAACAAAGACCCATCTTTTTTTAAGTAATTAATTAAGGGGTTGTTCCCCCCAGAGAGACTCAGACCTTTTTTTTTTTTTTTTAATTTTTAGTAAGTAATTAATTAAAGGGGTTGTTCCCTTAGCAGAAACCCATTTTTTTTAAGTAAATAATAAATTAAAAGGTTTTACAAATATGATAAATCTTTAAATCTAAGATTTCTTCTTAGAAATTTTAATACTCCATCAGTTTTGATAACTCTTTTTTTTTTTTTCACAAAGACCCACCTTCCTAAACTAATATATATCCACACCTTAGCAATGAACTCTATGCATCTCTCCATTGGGTGCTAGTACATCATAGAACTCTTCAACTAGCATCAATCTTTCTACAACTAAAAACCGAATAAATTAGCACATTCATTCACACACACACACACACACACACACACATATATTCTTGCTTACTAGTAGATCAAATTAATGCAGAATTCAACAGTCTAAAAGAATTTTATGAGCATCTCAAGAGCATTCATATCATAAAGACAAACCTTAAAAATTTAGAGAAATCATCTTCAACAGAAAATATGACTATTTCTCTTATATAAAATACTCCCTGAAAATAAGTGGTGCTCTTTGATACTAAACCAATCTGACAACATTGAGTTCAGCCACAGCTTCATCAACTCTTTTTCAACTCAGGGTCCCTAAAGACAATTTAAATCACATGTCAGGTAAATTTGCTGTTCCAGCTAATAATGATAACATTATATATATGTAAGGTTAGCAGACCTCTGGATGTGATCAAGAATGAGAAGCCTTGGTCCAGGAGGGATTTTCACATCTCTAAGAGCACTGAAGGAAGATTGCAGCAGTTAAGGCTTTATAAGCACATTTGATTAAAACATAAAAGCAAGAAAAAACAAAGGTTTAACTACTTGCCTATCAGTTAACAAAGGCAATGTGCTATCTGTCAATAGGCCTCTCTTAAAGTTCTTCTCGTAATCCTGCAGGCCAAGCTTATTTAACATGCCTCTAGTTCTGGAATAGAGCACATCCGGAGCTGGTGGTTGAGAGAACTTTTGCCCCAACTATACAAACACAAGAGCTCTCAGCTAAATAAAAATCTCATAGAACATAGACTCAAGTTACAGTATTGAATCATCAACCCAGAGATTATTAGAAATTTCATTTGGGATTATTAATTTCAGCAAGCATTGGCTTTTAACAATCACAACAGTTAAATCAGCCATATTGCAAGATTTTTAAGTTGCTGAACTTAGAATTAAATCTACCCCTTGTTGCTCCATGCTCACCTTGAAAAGCCCACCTTGAACCAGTGCAAAGAAAAGTCCAGAAGTGACAGCATTTGCTGCCTGATTCGGGCCACCCATGCCACTCACTAATGAAAACATGGCTCCAGAACCAAAAGCTGCCACCATGCTGCAAAATGAATTAACAATCTTATGTAATGCACAGCCAAACAATGCCTTCAGTGCTCTTTCAAGCAACAAACCTAGACCAAATGCATAACCCACAAATCATCACAAGATAATCCAGAGACAGATAAAAAACAGTCTCATGTCCAGTGCATTCTGATTCAACAGCACTCAAAGTTGATCTGTGTAAGAATCAAAAGAAAGGTCCATAATACTTAAGTTTTAAGTACAATATAAGACATGCAAGAAACTGGTTTCAGATTAACCAAACAAGGTCTAAGACAATAAGATTTTATTTACCGTCTGGTGCAAATTTAGGGTTGAAGATTTTAACTCATTTCCCTTTCTCTTTTACCAGGGCTTGAACTTTAGTGGCATACAAAACTTACTCAGACACTCTACTCTCTACTGCCAAGATAACACCAGCATCAGATTTTGGGATGGAGATGAGTCTACCCAATTATGGTACCATCTTCCTTACATATATAACAAATCAAAAAGTAGAGGTTTGGGAAACTTTGCAACCTTATCTTGTTCCATCCTATGCAAACCTACATATGGCTGTTCTATTTCTTTATCTCTTGCATAAGAACTTGGCCTAGGACGATGAACAAACATTACTTACATGAATTGCAAGGTAGTTACATATTGCTGCCTTTTATATAATAGAAAGGATACCAGTTATAAGTGGTACTATACACCTCAATATGTGTATCATGATATTCCATTATGTTACAAGTGTATAATTTACAGCCATACATTGATAAAAATTTTAAACGTAAGGTCTTAGAAGGGAGGCTTCATTACCTCGCATTGAACATATACATCAACATCTTCACTGATTAAGGCGTGGAAAACATTAAGTCCCATGCACAAACAAGAATAATCAATAAAAGAAAATGCACATTAACAATATAAACATAAAATTCAGTCTATGTCCCATTTTAGAGCTTCTAAGAACTAGTTTATCTAACATAAATTGATTAAAACATGTATGTAGAATTTATTTTTCAATGACATTTAGGCCAAAATGCATGTTAATTCAAAGATCTTGAAGTCTCAATCACAAAAAGTTTTATGGGAAACAGCAATTATCTAAAAATTTCTTTTACAATTAATCAATAAAGTAGATGTATTATATTAGCTAGTTCAGCTAAATGAACTTTCAGGATCATATAGGAGGTTTTGAGATCAACTGCTCACACCAAGGCAAGGTTGGGCATATTTTTAATTTGTAATTTTGGGAAAAAATTATGAAATCATAAATCAGATATTTACTGTATCCACCCAGATGGTTCAACAAAATATATCAAAATAGCAAAGAAAGAGGGCCAATACTAAAAGGTACCTAGATTGAACATCCTCCTTTCCTCTCAATCTCTTCATAACACAAGAAATTCCAGCATTGACGCCTGTCATAACAGCAAAATTGCGAGCTTGAACCAAGGGACCGCCAGCAAGAGCCTGTAACAATATTAGACATATGGGCATATTATATGACACATTACTTATATAAGTTTTTACATTTATAAATGAAAGCCAATCCTAGCATACATTTTTTCCACTTAAGTTGTAACACAATATATGATAACTTAATTTCCAATGCACACTTTTAAATAATTGGATAACATTCTTAGACAATTTTGTAATTCTATTGTCAACACCACACTTCTTAACAGTTGAATTACATAACATTAATGACGCAAGACCTAATTCTTGGACTTATAACTCTTAACAAAACTTCAACAGAAATTAACTATTTTTTAAACAAAACTTTATAACAATTTTGTGTTCAACATCATATTCCGATCAATAAATTGAAAGCCAAAATTGAAAAACATAAAAAGAAAAGAAAAGAAAAGACCTGGGCTTGCTGAAGCGAGGCCATAGCTTGCGGGTTGAGGGAGGCCTGAGGAGGAGTAGGGAGTGTAGACGCGACGTCACCAGTGAGTGTTCCCATGAAGGCACCAATTGCGGCACCCTGGGTGGCGCTTGTGGCGGTGACAACGGCGACTTCAACTGGCATAGACTGCTGAGCTAACCATGATTTAAATTGGCTCTCCAATTCTTTAAACTTGACTTGAACTTCTTTTATAGGGTTCTGCGGCAATTTAAAAACTGTTAAATTCCCTTGTTTGCCTTGCTGCTCCATTTTCTCTTCTTGCTTGCTCTCCGATAAACCCTATAAAATGAAGAAGATTTTCGGATGATGAAATTTTATGCAACTAGTGCCTGTTATTTTGTTATTTTATGTAATTTTGGGCTCAACCCGTAAGTGGATCCAATGGTTGCTAACCTAAGACGTCTAATTTCATTGTCTCCCCAAAGGTCTGCCTTAATTTTAGAAATACCCCTACAGTCTCATCTGCAATATAATATGGCAATAAAACAATACGAAAATTTAGTTATAGTATTATTATATAATTAAATTATTTTAAATTAAAAATTATATAATATTTAATTATATAATAATATAATATCAATTTATTAAAAAATTTAATTTAAAAAGATTGTGTATTAATTTAAAATTTTAAAATTTATCAAATATACTTTTATCATCTCATTATTTATAAAAATATATCAATATTATATATTATAGGAGATATATTGTTTTTTATATATATAATATCGAATTATAAATACATATGATTTATTATAAAATATTAATAAATATTTTTTAAAAATTTAGAATTTTTTAAATACATTTTTATTATATAATTATTTTTTAAAAAAATTATCCTTTTTGTATGAATAATATTATTAAGTGCATTATATTGTGTTGACTTGACATACATATAACTTTCTAACTATCTTAAGTATAATAAAAATAATAAAATTATATGTATATATATATTTTATATAATTTAAGAATAATATATTGTTATATAATTAAATAATTTTTTAGTTAAAAATAAATTAATATCTAATTATAAAATAATATATATTATTTATATATCCAAATCCAAATTATATATTAAAGGCATGGACATATTGCCTTAATGGGAAACTGATAAGCATCTTAACCATGGGCAGGACACCCCTGATAAAAAATTAAAGGGAAACCCAGTTCCGTTTTTGTTTAATCCGTCGCACTTTCGCGTATTTTCTTTAATTTCTTAGTGTTCCATTGCTAGGGTGAGTAGGGTCTCTCTCGACTAAGTTCTTCAATGGCCGGAACCAAGGAGGAATCTCCTGAACCAGACTGGTTGCGTACTTTTCAGGTACTCTCTTTCTCTCTCGTTTCTTCTTCCTTTTTTAACAATCTTAATTTTGTTTGTTTGGTGGTTTTTCTCCATAGGCGCCAACTCTTAACCACTCTATAATGGCGCTATCCTCTGACTCTGATTCTTCAGTTGATGCTGGAAAACCAGGTGTTGACGTCAAAGTTGAGCCTGAAGTAAGTGTCGATGTTTCTCTGTTGGCTATATTAATTGCGCGTTTTTAATCTCTTCAAGTAATGTTCAAGTACCAAGTTAATTGTATGATGATGTAAATTAACGTGGGTTGAATTGTATGCAGATTAGTAAACCATATCAGTTGGGATTCAAGTTAGTGAAAATCAATTAATTGGTGAATGGCGTGATAAGTGATAGTACTTTCCTATAATTAATTTGATACTGTAACATTAGTACACGCATGAGTCAGAATCTATTCATGGTGTTATTGATGAACTAATCTTTTGTTTGTTTATACTCATTAAAACTAAACTATATTGTTAAGCAGGCACCCAGAACCAAATCTCGTATCTTGTCATTAAATCTTTCGTCAGACTCTGAGTCTTGTGGTGATGATACTCTAATAAAGAATTACAAACCTTCTAAGTTAGAAGAGCAAGGAGGGGATGAAGATGCAGCTCCCATTGGTCTCAAAGGAAAGTCTCCTCGTAAGAAGGCTTCAAAAGAAAATGGGCGAAAAGTAACTGATGAAATGCCAACAAAAGAGAAGGATGTAAACAATGACGTGAAAAGAAAGGGTATGGAGTGCATTTATATAATTGATATATAATATTGAACTGGGATAATTGCTAAATATTTTATGGTATAAATGGAAAAAAAACTGCTTTTAAGAATGTATGTGATATGGCACAGAAAATGATGGTCATGAAGATTTGGAGGAAGAAGTGGCTGAGAAGCATAACAAGCCTTCTGTAAGAATCTGCTAGTAGCATCTCTGTTGGTCGATTCTCTAGTTTATACTTCATTGAATTGCATTCATCATTTGTATATTTAATATACCCAGGTCTATACCTCAACATTGCCTTTGATTCTTCCGGAGAAAGTCCATCGTACGAAGGTAAGGCATGCATCACTCTGATTATTGCATCTTTATATCTACTTCTCTTGTGATTTAGTAGTTATTAGTTTCTGGCTGTGCTAGATTATTCCTTTTTCCATTTCTGTTTCCTATCTAAAGAGAATGATATCTGTAATGGATGTGGAATGTTGACATCTCTGTCTTACATTCAATTAACAGAGGTCTATGTTCTAAATATTCTAAGGATGACTGAGGAATTTATTCAAAATGTAGTAAAGCTGACTCCTTTTTTGCTCTCGCACCAAACCAACTAATATTTTTTAGAGATTTATGATGATTTGTTGAATTTATTTTCCTTGAACCTGCTTTCTCTATTTTCCGAGAGATTGATGGATGTAAAATTATTAATTTGATGTTTGTTCAGTGATTGGTTTTATGGATTAAAGTTACACTTTGTGTGTATATGGTATGCACATTAACTAGAGGTTTTGCTGTTTATGCAGGCACTTGTTGAGTGTGAAGGGGAGTCCATAGATTTGAGTGGCGATATGGGGGCTGTAGGAAGAATAATAGTTCCGGATGTTCGAAATGGAAATCATGACATGTTCTTGGACTTAAAAGGTATGCATTTTGCTGCTGTGCTCAATTCTGGGATTGTATGTTTGTTGTATCAACTACTTTTTTCTTTCAAGACTACTTTGAATAGTCATCTGTTTGTATCAAATGGAACCATAAGGTAGCTTGATTCTTTGTTTCTGGAAAAATTTTGCATGGTTTTAAAAGTTAAATATTGTAGTGCAATGTGCATAAAAACTTACAAGTACCCAGTTGCTCTTAATATTCGGTATTCTTTACTAATGTTTATTTTTTTTACCTTTGCCTTCTTTACCTTCTCTTTTTCTATGAGTTTCTGTTTTATTTTTGCTTCATAATAATTCCTTGTTGAAGGTCATTAGTTTTTCTTGCATTCATCAATGTGAATTCAGAATGCATGTTTCCTTCCTTCAGCTGACCCTGATTGATTTTTTTTCCCTTACTGTTTCAGGAACAATATACGGAACAACAATAGTTCCTTCCAGGACCTTTTGTGTTGTATGTTATCAATCTCCATTTAAATTTTTCATGTTAGATATTTATTTTCCTCAATCTGCCAAAAAAAGATTATAGTATAGTTAACATTGGTAATGATAATGAAATGGCTCCCCCCTCCCCCTTTGAACTCAGCTACTTGTTTTTACATCAAATAATAAGATTGTTTCATATGTGAATTAGATCCATTGTTTTTCAGGTTAGCTTTGGACAATCAGAGGCAAAGGTTCGTTGTGGGATTAATCCAATTTGATTTCAACATACAACTTCAATTGTACCATTATTCCTCTTTCTTTGCGATAAAGTTATAATCTTCTTCATTAGTGCTATTTTCCATATTGTAGGATGAATTTGATATTACTAGGAAACCTGTGCTGTTGTGGAAAACAGTATCACCTTTTTGACTAAAAATCTTATTTCATAATCAGATTGAAGCTATCATGAATGATTTTATTCAGCTGAAGCCTCAAGGCAACGTTTTTGGATCTGAGACCATGGTTGAAGGTTGTAATTCTTTTATCTTTTCTATTTTTTTTCTTTTGGTGTTGAGATGTTGGTATGTATATTTGACATATCATGTTGACATTTTTCCTACACATTAATCATTATCTACGAACAGGAACACTGGATGATTTCTCATTTGACTCTGATGATGAGGCTGTCAAGAAGGCTAAAGCAACTTCTCAAAAAGTTGATCAAAATGATGGTGTTGAAGATGAAACTAATGGTAACACCAAAGCAAAAGCTGACAAACCATTTGTACGCTTCTGGATCCTTTCAGTAGTTTGTAGCACATGTTATTGTATATATGTTTATCTTATTAAACTCATGATACTAGGGACGAAAGAGGGGTTCAACTGGAGGAGGAAAGGCACAACCACCAAAGAAACCAAGGAAGAAACCGGTTTCAAAGAAAGGCAAGGCCAAAAAGTGAGAGATGGATTCTTATATCCCATAGAAAGCTAAGTCTATAATCTTGGGATGTTTATAAGTTAGCTGAAAGGAGTTAGATTAGAAATGACAGAGTGAATAGTTACTTCGGCATTGATTTTGTTCTAGGAGATCAATGGTCAAAAGTGTAATTCTGCATAGAGTTCTTATGTTGTTTAACTATTGAAGTGATTCTGTATTTCCCAATTGTGATAATTACTGGTTCTACACAATATATATCTATCTTGCTTTATTTCAGTACCAAGAAAGGTAGCTTTGCCTTACATTGGTACACATATATATTTGCATTTGTTTTTTCTTTTGCCTGTCTTGTTTGTAAACTTCCATACAAATATGCACCATATTAATTTCATTTTCAGAGTACTTGGAAATATTCATGACTTTCTTCAGTTTGGAAAATTGTAGTTATTATATCTTTATCAACAACAATATATAAATAGGTTGCTTTATTCTCATTTCTCCTTAGATCAACTAGAACTCTAGGTCATTTTTATCACATATATGGCCCTTTGAGGACCGAACAATTCCTTGTTAGACTACCTCCTGTGCTTGGACTTGGCTGCAAATTCTGTGTTTACATTCTCAATTCATTAAAATGAATCTTAACCTTATTTACTATCAGAGGAAGAGGTAATGTCTTTCTGTGTAGAAGTTGCTTTTGTTGTTCAGAAAAGCAATACGAGGATGAGAAGGATCTGCATTGGAAGTGGTAAGATGATGTTTGAGGAGGAAACCATCTGTTGAACCTTCTCAATGCTGGGATCTTGAATTGATGGAGGTGACTCGCTGATGGGATCTTGAATTGATGGAGGTGAAAGTGTACCACCTGAGCCCTTCACCCTGAGGAGGCATATTTACAATAAGAGCTGAGGATTTATGTGTACAACACAGAAGCATGCAATAAAATGAGGTAAAATCACTTACCCATTACCAGTAGGACAGAATATAATGGCATAATCATAAGCCTTGCATGTGAACGTGCTTGTGCCATCATCAAAAGCATAACTATAAGCTCTTGGGCAGGCTCTCTTAAAAATGGATGAATAAAAGGAAGGTCGGCATGTGGTCGGGTTAGCAAACTCCCCACTGCAGCAGAACTGGTCCAAGCCAAATGCTTCACATGCACTTTTACATGCTATCACTCCCCCTCCACCTTCATTTCCTCCATTTGCACCCACCACCTGAAGTTCTTTGGGGCAACCTGTCATGTTATTTCAATGAATTTGGTCATTATATATTTGACATATATATGATAAAGTTTGTAGTATTCAAAGTGAAGGCATATTTTACCCATGTTTATATTTGAACTGCAGCCTGTGGCATTACATGCACCGAATACTCCATGGGGTTGAGCTACAAAAGGCAAATTGTAGCCATCAACAATGCTGACATCGTAAAAATCTTTGTCATTGCCTTTGCCAAGGGTTATCTCAAAGAGTGATGCAGGTGGAGTGGCACCATTACCATCACACTCAAGTCTTCCACCGCAGTCCGCGGTCTCACAGGTACCAACTCCAGACTCATCAAAGTTGCATCCTGTCCGTGCCCATATTCTACCTGACCAACCTGGAACAGATGCTATCCTCACACTTCGACCTGAGTCTAATTGAAATCCAGTTGTTGGAAGCTGTGGAGTCCCTGCTCCTGCCAGCGTACCAGGCCATATGGTATAGGGACAGTTATTTGTTATGGTGAATGTGGAACCTTCAGAGCAGGAGAGGAGACAAAGGAAAAAAACAAGTGTAGCAGGCAATGTCCATGAATATGAAGTTGTTGTAAGCATTGGTTTTTTTTTTTTTTTTTCCGAAGTGGTATCAGGTGAATGGGGGCAGCTGGTGCAGGAAAGAGGGAAGAGGGGTAAAGGGCTACATATTATAGGTTGAAGATTCTGTTGAGTGCAAAAGGGCTAAATCGCAGGAAGATCACGTTTCTGGGTTTAGTATTTCTTTTAATGTTGGATGGCCTCATTAAGGAGCAATTCCTTTCTTTAGCAATTGCATAGGGCATATTATTCGAAATCCTATAAATAATTGACGGCCAATGGACTTTTTCCCACCCAAGGTTTCTTGTATTCTCAAATTAGTACCCATTAACTATGAAAAATTCAATCCTAACTATGAAAAATTCAATCATCCATTAGTAGGTTGTTAAAATTAACATATCTCTTTAAATTTTAAGGATAAAATCATTATTTAATTAGTAATATATTAAAAGTAATAAAATATTATTCATATGTTTAGAAAACTAATATTTTTATCTCATGATTAAATTTTGAAAAGTTATATTCTCTTTTAAAGTTTCTTTCTTTTCCCCTTCTTTTTTCTAGTGTCATCACTTATTGATTTCTCTTTTTCTCCTTTTTGGGCATCGTCTTCGGATGAAAAACATTGTTTTCTTCAAAGAGCAAGACGAACTTCGTTAGAGATGAAGACAATCGTCTTCGTTCAAAGATGATATTGGAAAATGAGAGAGAGAGAAGCTAGTTGGTGACAACGTAAAAAAAGGGAAGAAAAAAATATACTATTTTAAAGTTTAATCATAGAGAAAAATTATTAATTTTTTAAACCTAAAAGAGAAATAGATAATGTTAACTGGGTTTGTGAATTTTAATTGTCTATAGGTGGGTGTTTGAATTTTTAATAATTAATAGATATAAATTTGATATTGCAAGAAACCTTGGGTGGGAATAAACCCTTTGGCCATAATTGATTCATTAACTGAAGTTTTTTGGCTTTCAATTTTCAAAGAACATAGGATGATTTTCTTCATAGATGAGCCAGGATACCTACTATCCTAGAAACATAGCCATTTTTTTTCTTGTATTATTATAATTAATAGAAGAGAATCACCATTTGATTACCTGCAAGAAGGAAAAAAGTTTGCCATTTTGTTTATTTTAATAGTGGAAAATCCCGAACAAATCTATTGCTGACAAGTAAAGGGCAATCTCCACAGAAAAGATAATCAAAATCAATCTCATCCTGTCTTTAGATTTGGAGAAAAGAATCAAATTTGCGATATACGATTATGGAAGTTTAAATAGTATGTGGACTCTATTATTAATATAATATGGGACAATCACAAAATGATAGTTCAATTAAGATATTCAATTGAGTACTTTCGTATATGTAATTTTGTTGAGTAATGTTATGTTTACTCATTTTAAATATATAAATATGTACATATTTATATATGTTATTATATAATTAAGAATTATTTTATCTCTAATTCAAAATTACTTAATGATACACATTAAATATGTACTCAAATGAATATATATAATTTTATTGAATTTTATGTATATAATTATTTTTGTTGATAGGGTTCTATTGTTTAATTCCATAGATAAGAAATAATTATACCGAAATAAAGATTATTGGGATAAGTTGTTATTTCAAATACCAATCATGGAAACAAGATTTTTATTATTGTTTCAATGTGGCTTAAGATTGGTAGGAATAAGCTAAGTTATAAAATAAAACAAATTATGTTACACTTAATATTAATAATATTTGTCATGCTAAAAAAATTGTACTATAATAATAATTGACTCAAAGGTTGGTGAAGAGGAAAACTTTCCTTGTGAAAGACCAGGGTTCAAATAGTATGATTTCTTGCACGTAAAAGATCAAAGCACAAATAGTTTAGGATTGATATATGATGATTTAAAAAAGAAAAATCAAACCTAACATTTTGTTATAGAGTGGTTTACATTTTAACACTTTGAGGTTGGGTTTTAAAACACTTTTCCATCCCAAACTATTAGAATATTAAATTATCATATTATCTCTAACTATTTTACTTTTAAAACTTACTATATATAAATTAATAAAATTTTAAAATAATTATTTATATATTGAATTTGTCATCAAAACACTCTTTTTCCCTTTTCACTTTCACCCTCTTCTTTCTCATAGGTTTTGTCAAATATTTTAAGATTTTAGAACTCTTGTAAAAGGTTAAACTTCTATTAGAGGATCCATAAGTTCTTCAACATGGCTAAGTGCTACCACTCCTTTGAACGAATCAACCAAGTTCATCTAAAATAACAAAATCCACAAGGCATTGTCATTTTCTTATATTTGGGTGGGTAATAGTTATGGTGAATTTACGTTTGGATAGGTGATGGGTGTGACGACTAAGGTTTCCAATTTAAATTGCAAAAATTGAATTGCATGTTTTTAACTTGTAAAAAAGTTAAATTGTTATGTTTGACAGTTTTGATAGATTTGAGCTTGAACAATTAATGATTCTAACAAGGTTGATTTGGATGGGAGGTGGTTGTGGTGGCTAAGGTTTCTAAACATGAATTACAAGTTTTCAAAACTCTAAAAGGGTTAGATTGTCATGTTCAATATTTTTAGTTGGTTTAGGCTTAGATGAGTGATAATTTTGGAAGAGGTTGGGTTGGATGACCAACAATTGTAAAAGGTTTTCAAAACTTGAAATTAAATTATTGGTTTTCAAACTTATAAAAAGTTTAAACTATTAAGGTGAGATTTGTAAATAAGCTTTTTTTTTTTTTTTTTTCCAACTTTTTTGGATGATGAAATCATGTTATGCTTTTATAGTGTTACTATAATTAAACAAAATTTGGTTTTTGATGAAAAAGTGTTATTTATGTATTTAGTGAGTGAAATCGTGGTTAGAGTCAAACCTTGGGTGTGAAAATGTACATCACTCTTTATTATATTGTTAGGCCAAATGACTAACAAGGTTACACATAACATGAAACCAAACACATTAGATTTATTGATTTATTAAACATAAAATTTTTAAGTTTAAAAAATGACAGTTTCATATTTGGTTAATCTAATAGGCCATAATAATTAACATCATTGTTATAAACAACTTTACACATACATAATCATTATTATTGATTTATTAACATTTTTATTAATTTAAAATATATTGTTTAATATGTCATTTTATAAATAAAATAATTTCAAATAATATTTTTTAATTAACTTATTTTTTCATGATTTTTTTCAATTTTCAAATCATTTTCTTTAATTTAGATTTTCTAGTTTTTAAACTTTTTATATATTTCACATCTTTTAATTTTTTTCATAATCCTTTTTTTCATTTATTTAGATTATTTCATTTTTATTTCCCATATTTTAAAATCTTTTAATACAATAAAATTATACTACTTTTTTAAATATATAAATTAATAAACATTTAATATATGATACAATATAATTGAATGAGTTTAAATTGTGAAATTTTTGTCAAAATCCCTTTTTTGAAATTAACTAGTACCTATAGATTCATAAATGGTATTAAAACATACATTGTTAAAATAAACAATCAAACAATATATAAAAACAATTGGGTAATATTATATGTATCAATTTTAGATACACAATTATATATATCATCACATAATTAAATATTATTTTATCTTTAATTCAAAATCGTTCAATCATATGATAATACATATAAATGTATATATATTTATGTATCCTAAATGAGTACACTTAGTTTTATTGAAAACAATTTAAAGACTCCTAATCACATAAATTAGCATAAAGCCAACATTTAGACCAGATTAACATTTACATCAACTAATGGCAACTTCATAAATGTAACATTTAATAAATGGCAACTTCAACCAGTTTCCAGGAATTAGGTGAACATGTGAACATCATTGGGTTTGACTTGAAGATATCCCCATGTTTAAGTAAATACAAAGAACTACAAAACTGTTTCTGGCTCAAAATTCAATGCTTTCACACATTTCATCCTGAGAGATTGTTACTTGTCCGGCCAATTCATGAAAAAATCAAAAGGTGCTAAGAAAATTAGCCCAGCAGTATGATAAATTACCAGGATAAGATGAAGGGACTTCCTAGATTTTTCTTTCTTTGTGAGAACACCAAGGCTTCAAATTGCTTGAACCATCAGATCAGACATATTGTAGTAACAAAATGGCTTATATTATGGTCAATCAGAAAGGAAATTGCTCCAAGGATGGTCATTCCCCGACAGATGTTCAATGAATAAGGCATGATGAGGCAATCCTAAGCTGTGCAACACTCTCATGCTGCCAAATGAGTAAATTGTGCCTCCCAGGACTGTCATTGAATGTGACAAAGCTATGGTTTGAATTGCTTGTATCATCGGATCAGGTATGTTGCAGTAACAAAGCGGCTAATGGCAACCGAGTTGGGAGTTGCTGCAAGGATTGTCCTTCTTCATCAGCTGTGCAATGAATTTGGCATGAGGCAGTCTTAGGATGGCAACTTTCTCAAGCTGCTAAATGTCTACAACTGGAGAAAAGTTAGGTGGTTGAAGATGCAGTCATTCTTCCATAATGCCACAGCTGAACAAGAGATGGAGCTGCTGAATTCCTTTCAACAAGCCCAAATCCTGAAACAGCAGACAGATATAAACTTTTTCTCTGCCATCACCTTGTTCAGCACAGCTCTGGGCGAAGATGATACTACCTGCATGGGAAACGATAAGGAATGTACATCAGAGCTCTGTACCACAAAGTTCGAAACACATAAAATAAAACAGTTCATTCATAAATGCAAAAGGCAAATTTAAAGCCTCCTGATTGCACAATTTCAGTCCCTGCAAAATCAACATTCATTTCAGGAATCCAGATAACAGATAAATCCAAATAATAGAAGAAAAGCATGAAAAGGAAAATGAACAGATGAAAAAACAACATGAATCACCAATGAACATATTATTGTCATTGCTCTTCAACCTGTAAGAAATAAACAGTATTAACCAACATTATTCAGAGAAATTTCTACCAGATAGCAAACCAAAAAGACTTCATTATGAGAACTTGAAAACCTGTTACTGCACAGTCAATCACACAAACTAACAAGTTATAGAAATCATAGCAAAATTTAAGCCACTGAAAAATAGTAACTCACAAAAAAGAGATATTACATAATCAGAATAAGTACAATGCCAAAATAATACCACACTATAATTACAAAGCAAGCCCATTACCAAGATATATAAATCATCAAAAGATAAAATGTCATCCAAAACATATAAAATTGGAGCAATTAAAATTAAGTAGCAAATGGACAAATAATAACCATTAGAATCCATAAGAGAAACCATAATGGGTTAAGTTAGGAGCAGAAGCGTTAGAGAGAAGTTAATTTCAATTCAAAGTTCATAAAGAGGTACTAAGAGTCTTAATATGATCCCCTACTAATAGGGAAGAAGCTAACGATTAACTACATCAAATTAAAATATGACAAGAAATATAAAAAGTGTTCCTACACGAAGACAGGATGCAACAGGTCCTGAATTATAGCAGCGAATCAAGTCTGTTATCGATATTTCGTTCCATTAATACGAAAAGCAGAAATTTTCAAAGGAAAGTGATAAGATAATAAAAATATCTAGCTCATATCCATGCCATCTCCAACTTGGCTGCAGATTGGACTGACAGAGGAGAAAGATCTCTCGAAAGGAGAAGGATGACACTGTGCATCCCGTCTGCGCTTAAAAGCACAGCTATCAGAGGGGGAATTCTCAGCATCAAGCTTCCTCCGAACACCTCTAACAGCCTGTTCCTCTGCCGGCGAAAGGGGAAATATCTGTTTGCTCACCAAGCAAAGCGAACTATGATTATCATACAAAATTCTCTGGTTACAATTCTTGTCACAAATGTGAGTAAATCCTGTTAATTTGCAAGTGTACATGTTTCCAAACATATGCTCATTTTCACATTTCCAATCACATTTGTGCACAGGATTTGGCCCATCCCGCCCCAGAATCGTAGACAAATAAATAACATTTGTAGGACCAGCAACCATTGATTTGCCATATACCTCCATTCTTTCTCTAGATGACTCAAATTTCCACTCTCTAAAAGCACACCCTTTGCCTCCAAAACCTCTGCAAGCAAGAAATTTCCAAACTTTTAACCCAAACGATGCCTGTTTTGCTCTCAATATTCTAACTTTTGAGTCTTATAAAACTGGGTTCTTTGTACATAGTTAAATTAGACATTCCATATCACTAACAGAAGGACCCCAACTCATAAAAACAGATACTAAACTCATAGTTATGAATAAATATAACAAAAACTCCTCAACAAAATTAAATCTAACCCATTTCAACAAAAATAACAAACCTTCACATCTCAACAACGGCCAGATCAGTCCTTAAAAGACAACTAAAATAACTGAAAAATCATTACCCATATAAACGAACAAACCAAATCATTGTTATGTTTTATCAACATATAAAAAAATAATAATATAAAACGAATAAAGAAACAAGAAACCAGGAAAAAAAGTAAAAAAGAGAAGAAAAAAACAGGCTTACTTGATGTTGAGCAATTGACTTGACTTTGAGAGCAAAAGCAAAGAAAATGAAACGGGGATGGACGGGCAGTGGGGTGGAGTATTTATAGATGAAAAATAATAAATAATTGCTGAAAATTAGAAAAGCAAGTGGATAAATGTAAATGCAAATGCAAATGAAATTCGTCCTATTAGATTCTACAATAAGTGCGCACATCACGTTTGAGACACTTGACTAAACATGTTTTATCGTCACGTGTCTAACGTTCCCATCCCAACGGCTGTCCTCTCTTCTCTCGTAAGGATCGTTTCACACGTGTTGATTAACGTTCCCTCTGCGGATTTACGTACTAATTAACGTTCATAATACATCGTCTAGGACTAGGTATTACTTAAAACTGCATTGCATTTCACTCTGTTAAGTGGTGGGATCAACATGTAATTAAGTGAAACTTTGGGGTCGTTAAGTACTTGTGTCCACGTGTTGTTTATCTTCTTCATCTTCCCCCAACAAACTTCCCTTTATTTATTTTAAAAATAGGAAAATTTATTTCCGGGAGGATAAGGTTGTTTGGGTCGTCGCTGTGATTGACTTTAATAAAATGATAAATACTCACGTGAGTACAGAATGAGGGGGTAAACTTAACCCACTCCATGATACCATAAAAAATAATGTTATATATATATAATTTTTTTATATAAATAATAGTATATTATTATATAATTAAATAATTAAAAATAAAATAAATTAAAATTATATATTATTATTCATATACAAAATTATATATACATATATATATATCTAAATTAATATCTAAATATTATTATTCATATACAAAAGTTATATATTATTATTATTATTAATATCTAAATTAATATTTGTTATTTTATTATTCTTTTATATTCAACTTTACTGTAATAATACTGTAAATAACAAATTCTCTCTACCATTGCAGCAGCATCTATCTTGTTTCCAAAGAAATAGAAGGGTTTGGTGAAACAAAAGTTGAAGATTTATGGATTATAAAAATAAATATCCCTGCAACTATTGGAACTTGGAGATTACGAATAAATAGCGTAATAAAATACGAGTAGAAAAAAAAAAAAGAAAACTTAAAAAATAATCTTAAATAAGCATAAAGTCGAATATAAATAATATAAGAGGAAAAAGAATGGAGTCATGTGAACTGAGTAAATAAGTTTGGTGAAGTGGGTGGCTCAATGATATCTTAATCCACATATGAATCCCATTCTCTTAGCGCTTTCCCCGTACTCTCATTGATGAAAAACAGTAATATTGTATTGGTTGCCCCAACTTTTATGCCGGGGTTTTAGAGGTTGGTTGAGTTCGTCTATATGTATTGTTATTATATTAATAATAATAATATTATTATTATTATTATTTTTATTGTTATTATTATTATTATTATTATTATAATTCAATCCAATTCAACACGCCATGCCTAATTTGAGAGATTAGTGGATCAAAAGGGAGAGACCCAGGATGTGTAATTTTGTACATAAATTGCATTAAAGTATTGAAAGTATTGGTGACACAAGCACAGAATCAGAGTTCTTCAGGTAAGAACACCTCCTGATTTGCCTCTCCTTCCTCTCCTCTCTGTACTCCACATAAAATTCGTTTTAACCTCACTCTTCTTCTTCTTCTTCTTTTTGTTTTTTTTATTAACAATTAACAATAAAAAAACCGTATAACAATTTTATTCCCCTAAGATTGATCAATGGGGAACATACAACTTCTTGATTTCGTATTAGCTTCATGTGGGTTCTTGATTATGTTGGCTTATCACCTCTGGCTTCTTCATCGTATTATCAAACACCCCACCAGGACTGTCATCGGTGTAAATGCCATCAACCGCCGCTTCTGGGTCCAAGCCATGATGGAGGTTCCTCTTTCTTTCTTTCTTTCTTTTACATTCTATACGTGCTTATATTGAAATTGAACTTTATAGACATAATTCCTTTTAAGACTAATAGTCTCTGTCAGACTTACATCTTACATTATAATCATGAATAGTTATGAGCATGCATATTTGACAGGATGTGTTTAAGAATAGGGATCCTAAATTCATGCGTAGATCTTTAATTCATATATCGATCATTTTACAAATCAATAATACTATATGTATCTACATAAATTGATTATATGTGTTATTATGTGATTAAATGACACTCAATTACAAGTATATATATCCATTTAAATCCTCAAAGTGAGTACGTGTAATATTACTTTTTACAAACAAAATTGATAATCTTTTTTCGAGTGTGGATGTTTATATGATTATATCTGAGAATGACAACTCTGTATTTGATAGGATGTGTCGAAGAATGGGGTGCTTGCAGTACAAACATTAAGAAACAATATAATGGCATCGACCCTTTTGGCTTCAACTGCAATAACATTGAGTTCTCTGATTGCAATATTGATGACAGGTGGTAATGGAGATGGATCAATGTGGATTTTATTTGGGGCCAAAAGTGAACTATTTTTCTCCACAAAATTCTTCCTAATATTGTTATGTTTCTTGGTGGCATTCTTGCTGAATGTGCAGTCAGTTAGGTACTATAGCCATGCAAGTATTTTAATCAATGTGCCATTCAAGAAGATGTATCACAATGTTCATCGTCACCAACTCCCAGCAGAGTACGTAGCCAGGACTGTGAACAAGGGGAGTTATTTCTGGTCTTTGGGTCTTCGAGCTTTCTATTTCTCTTTCCCTTTGTTCTTGTGGATCTTCGGGCCAATACCCATGTTTTTGTCCTGTTTTTTTCTGGTTTTTATGCTCTATTTCTTGGACATGACCTTTGAATATGGATGGGCAGTTGCTACTTCTATTGATGAGGATGAAAATAAGGATGAAGAAACGGGAAGAGTTAATTGATTTTGATGAAACAGTGTGTGCAATTGTAGGTTACCTGAAACTAGAAGAGAAGACCAATTCATGTTCAATCTTGGTGAGTTGAACTGTAATTTTCTGTTTCTTTTTTCTTGGCAAATTCATAGGAGTACCCATTTTAGGATCGAAGTTGTTCAGTGCAGCTTCTCTTTTGATGCTTATTTTGTAAGTTCCCCAGCAATTTCTGCCTTTCAGTAGTTGTGAATAAAATAATAAAAGAATGGAAAGAAAATTAACTCAATTTCACAGGAGGTATCTATTTAAGTAGGGTGGCATATGCCAAACAGTTCCTTTACACTTTACCCTCGTCGAAAGGAACAGCGTCATTTAAAAAAGAAAATTTACAGTGCTAAAGTGCTCAATCTCACTTTCAAATGAGAAGAAGACAAACAGATTTCTGTACTTAGGAGACGTCATTCTACAGAATACATTTTATACCTTTGATTCAACTAGTCAAAAAGAGCGCATCAAATCTCTCTTCTTTCAATGGCTTTTGAATACAGAGTTACCTAATATTTCTGCCCCACTATATCCAAGTTCCATTAATAAGACCCCTCAAATTGCAAGATAATACATTATGTATATACTTAAATAAACTTAAATCTTATATTTGCCGATATGTGTACTTTCTTTCTTTTTTTTAATTTATAAACATTATTACTTTACAAAGTTGAACTGGGCTAATTAAAAGGGTTAGTTGTACATGCACAAGAATTAGATCAAAAGCCTAGTAATTCTAATTAATTATTTTATTTGGAACGTTTGATTTTTCAACTTACACCATTGAATTTGGTTAGTTTTAATCCTAACGTTATTTTTATTATGCAATATTATATAAAGGCCAGCCATGCATGTTTTTATTTTAACCAACGTTTATGTGTTTTATTGCAACTCGATGGTTTTGTTCCTCTACCATAAAAGAACCTTGCTTTCTGTATCAACAGATACAACTCAGTTTTCTCTATTTTCTGGGTATATTTAAAAGGGTTTGTTGAATCTTAAGAGATTCTTTTAATTCACAGAATAAAAACCTTCTAAAGATAGTGACTTCATTTCTCGCCTCAAGCTACTGCTCCTTGCTCGTTCATTCTTTTTAGGTCGCATCTCAAAGTGCTCTGGCTGCAAATCAAGCTGCCTCCCCTTCCCTGCCCAGGTCGTATATAGTTCAGCTTGCCGGGTGTTGGCTGTCCAGGTTGCACAGTGTAAAACTCCCCTGTCCAGTTTGAAATTCTTGCTCAGCTCCAGCAAGTCGCTGTTCACATTCTTGCTAGCCGCTGTTCCAGCTCGCATTGCTTTCCACCTCTCTTTAGTTGCTTTGCACAATATTTTCCAACGTACATTTGGTATAACACATCATTCTTTTCTCAAATTGTATTAGAGAACTAAAACACAAGGCAATTACTCTATTCAGTACTGAAATTGAATCAGTTAGATTTATATCAGTACCACCTTTATCTACCAAAAATTGGGGGGCAAATGAGGACCTCAAATTATGCAGCAGGCCAATGTGCAGAAGATGGTACCTCATAACCTTGGAGATGTGTGCATTGTTATTCTTACAATTTAGGTCACAATGTCAGAAAATTTCAACTTTAACTTCATGTTGCCAACTTGTACTACTAGTTCTTCTTTTGATGGTTCTACTCTTAGAATTTTCCCTTGCTTTCCCAGGGAAGAAATATGGACCAAATCACCAACCTCAGGAAGTCCACTCCTCTTTACTGCATGGAAAATAAGAGAAAGAAATACATCTAAAATGATTCTTCTGCTTTGGTATAAATTATGACACCATAATTCTAGCATAAAGAAATTTCGCATAATTAGAAATGCACTGCAAACTATTTTAATCCCAGGACAGCTAGACTTGGCAGAAGAAGATACCTATTGCTGATTTTTCAATAAATTCAATGGCAGGTGAACTCGTTGTAGGATGCTCATTTTTCTTGACAGTGGTTTGCTGGGAATTACTAACAAATATGTGCTGGCTTTTACCTACTTTAGTGGGCTGAGAAGGTTGAGCTGCCAAGGCACGAAGTTGCCGTGCTCTCTTGTGAACTATAGAACGGGCCATTGCTGCAGCCTCAGATACTTCTCTCATCTTTTTATATCTTTGCTTAGTACCATGTTCCATGAGCTTCCTTTGAATGACCAAAAGTTTTTCATGAAGATCTCTTGAGAGCCTAAGATCATGGGTACAAACAGATAATTAGAGCTTACACATGAAAGCCTATAAGCTATCCTTTAGTACATGTACAGCCTTTGTTTTCAGCTATCTACAAATCTTTGAAGCAGCTTTCATAAGATTGGCCAATCTTTTGGCTGAGGATATAATTTTTCTGTGTCTTTTATTTTTCATGACTTGAGTCTTTAAGCTTCTCTCTTCTTATTTTAGTTTAGTTTTACATTTTGATCAAATGGAAATTCTAAACTACCAAAAAGGGTAGCTCTCCACCAGTCTAAGCCTAATGCTCTTTTCTAAATGGGAGATGTGTCATTAACGATTTAAACATAAAAAATTCTTATGATGCATTCAAGTACTAAGGTTATCAACATGTACAGTAAAGAACAAATAAAAACAGAGTTGCTAGAGTTATAGACAACAAATTTAGTGAATACAGTTATGTCGTTAAAAAATCTCTTTGGCACATATGACACATGAATTATAGAGAAAAATAGATTAAGTGGTTCCTGGATATATGTTCTCTGTTAGTCTGAGTAAACAGCATGACAAAAGCCAATTTTAAAAAGCAAAAGAATAATCTCACATTAGATAATTTCTTGCCTCATGTAAAACCTCTTGAAATTCTTGCTTGAACCTTTCCATATCAATTATTACCTGCATTAAAAATAACATTATAAAAAGAGTTGAGGTGCTGCTTGAAAAGAACAACAGGAGAAGCTCCAATCATCTACTACAAATGCAACTTTAGAAACAAATCATATACAATTCTCCCTTTAAATGGAAATTATACGTCAACTCAGCATGTACAAAATATTATTTTAATGATATTTTGGAGTTCAAATTCGCTTTACCCTTTAAATAATTCCCAAATTCAACCACTATTTTGAATAGGTGCCAAATATTTCCCTGTATCTTGATCTGCCGATATCAATATGAGACTTCTAATCGAGAAAAAAAAAAAATATGTATATTACCTCATTAATCTCTGCACTAGTAACACCATATAGTTCACGTGCATTTTCAACAACTGTGCTGGGGAGTCCCAATCTTTCAGCTATATTGATTGCATTTGAACGACCTACAAGAAGTGTCACACCATTTAGGTGCTTTTAAATGAAGTTGTCACTCCTAGAGAAAGAAGGATCATGTGGCCTTATGATATCATTAAAGAAATCCCAAACTATCATCAGTAGCTGCTTAGTGACAAACATTGGCGTAGAATATTCCTCAGAAAAACTAAATTACCATATTAGCTGAAAGGCACAATATTATGATAATCATAGCAAAGCTAAAGATCACAACAAATCTTTAATGTTGAATATAATTCAGCATCTATTTTTCATTCTATTCATTTAATTGTTGCTCTGGCTAGCAAGGCCCCAATCATTTCTCCAACTTTCTTATAACTAACTTGCACAAGATAGTTCTAAGTCTCTGTTTGATAAAATTTATTGGCCAAGCTGCCGCTTTTGACATCTTGTGATGACTTCATGAATACTTTACATGACTTGGCTTATTGCGAACAAGCTTACACTCATTTTGAAAAACCCCAGCTAGTTCCTTCTAGTTCTAGTGGTTCCCACAAGACACAGTCAGGTAATAATGAAAGATAAAGTCTAACCTTCACATGCACAATTGAAACCACTGTTTATATAGCTAGTGTTGGTGGTGACCAGGACCCCTCACATCTAATGCATATCAACAGACAATTGACACAGTTTGAACAACTAAAACATAACTACGAATTGCTAGGATAAATGGAGTAGAATGCAGTTGTAGCGGGTCCACATAAGCAACCAGTTTGAACATGGTAAGCTACTCCTGGATAATGACATTCACTGTTTCCATTCACCAAGAATATAGAGGTAGAAAACAAAGAGAACTTAGTGAAACATTTAATTGTGAAACCTGGTACTCCCCAGAGGATCTTGTAAGTTGGCCTTAAATTAACTTCATCGAACTCCATACAAGCATTCTCAAAGACATCATTACTGTCAAAGGAGTGAGAAACATGAGTCCAAGAATTAGAATATGTGACAGATCTTTTAAGCTTCTATGCATGCATCTACTAAATTATCAGTATCATATGCATAAAAAAAAAAAAAGACACGCCTAAAATTAGGTCAAGTTTAAAATGTTTAGCTTGACTCTGTAGTAATATGATCAGCTAAGCCTAATTTGGCTACCCAAGGAGCAATAATCCATGGGCATTACAAAAAATGCATGTCTTTCAAACCATAGATATTCAAACGGCAAAAAATACAAGTGTAAAACCTTTTGCTTGTAGATAAATACCTGTATTTCAATGTTTTAAGTTCACCATGATGAGTTGTAGCTATTGTCAACAAAGCACCAGTTTCAGCAAAAGATTCTAGCAGCGACATCCCAAGTGCTGCACCTTCAAGTGGATTTGTCCCTGCACCAACCTAATAAAACCAATGAGGCAGTATTGAAATAAAATATTTTTCATGATACTTTCTTCTTTCCATGCTGATAACAGTTGAATTCATAAACTTTCAATTATATTGTCAAATGTGAAATAGTCCGTAAATAATGAGCAACATAAAATCATTCGAGTCACAAAAAAAGACCAATTCAAACGTACTTCATCAAGTAAAACCAATGATTGGCTTGTTGACTGTAACCGTATGTCCTACAAGATGAACTGGTTAAATTAGAAAAGCAAATAATAAATAAATAATTTTAAAAAAGGACATATCACAGATCATGAAAATGGTATTCAAGCAAACTCTTGGAGAAATCTTTAATCCTTGAATTGAATATGCTGCTCTCATTTGATTAAGAGCATGCCAACTACTAATCCAGTATTTTTGTTTAACTTACAAAATATTATGGGGATTAAAATACCTTTTAACATAATGAACTTGAGTAAGAATAGAAATTTAATACCAAAGTCTATGTAGATAGTATAAAGTATTGAATCTGCAATAGCATGTAATCAACTTTCAATACTCAGCTGATCATAAAATTACAAAGGGGAATGAGTAAAAAGAATCATAAAAACTAAACATTGCATAGTAATTGTGAAATAAGGCAAAACCAACAAAGATATCTGCATGAATGCACAACATAAATGCAGTCATAAATGGTTGGTGACTACCAACTTGAAAAAGTTCAGGAGTAGAGACTAGTTCCACCAGAGTCAAATGTGTCTTCTTTTTTTTTTTTTTTTCATTTATCATTTATAAACTTACTAATGAAACAAAATTATATATGCAAACATTCAAAGAAATGCACAAATGTGACAACTGAGGCAAAATGCACCAAGGTTAGGATTTGAAATAAAGCATGTGCTTCAAAGTATCAAAACTGCAAAGCAGTTTATTCTCGCAAGCTTATCTACACAAAAAACTCAACTCAATTGAGCTAAAAAAGGTTCTACAAGGTGAATATCCTTACACTTATTTGTTTCAAGTGGCCAGAGAACGTAGATAAAGATTGTGACAAGGACTGATCATCACCAATATCAGCAAAAACATAATCAAGCCAGGGAACTTGTGCAGATTCTGAAGATAACACATAAAGACCTGCAGAATAATCACACAAATTTCATATAATAAGTGGATAAAATTATCATTAAATTTTATCTAATCATCATACACTAAGGGTGAAATTAGAGCAATTAATTTAAAAAAAAATAATTGTAAAATAAGAAAGCAATTAAAATTACTTGTCTACATCATGAGCAGGTGTCAAGCGAATTGCATAAGGCTTTCTTCATAATAATTAATTACTAGATCCTAGTAAACACAAGGTCTTGGAAGTTGGATTCTAAATTTAGTTTTTACAATGCAACTAGTTTGTACCTCTCACGAGTTACATTCAATGCCAGATTTAGGCTGTTAATACTTTTATTAGACATATCCAACTTTGACTAACTTGGAGTAAAAGAAAATCTTGAGTAATTACATAAAATAAAAGCATTGTCATAGTTGTAATATATATTTCTCATATAAGCATAAATAGATGACATAAGGATAATAGAAATAAAATAAAAGTACCTGATTTTGCCATCATAGCTGCCAATCCAACTGTCTTTAAGCAAATAGTTTTTCCACCGGTATTAGGACCAGTTATGACCAGAACTTTTGTTTTCTGAGCAATATAAAAATCAACAGGGACTGGTTGATTCAATTCTAATGCAGTGACCTGGCAAATGAAAGAAATTACTATGAAACAATTAGAAATATAATTATAAGATACAAACAAAAGATCATGAAACCTTAAAGTAAACTCATATATCAATAGCCAATAGATAATCTTAATAAATACCTGTTTCTCTAGTAATGAAAGATTTATATCTGTTCTGTCTTCCCGTGCCATGTTCTCCCCTCGCCGTTTTCTCCTCCTGATTTCCTAAAGCAAAGTATTGAAATTGAGTATAGATAAAATTCAGTCAAGTATAACAAGAGTAACTATCAAAACCTAGTTAGTTGTCTGACAGGGTTCTTACCGAGAAGAACTGTAATGCAAATCCAACCATATTAAAAGTAAACATCAATGTCATTGCAAGAAATGTCCCAAACTTTAATTGGAAGATTTTTTTTTTCAGTAAAATTATATATTAAAATTCTAGATTTGGAAGGAACAAAAATTAGAGACAGCGATTTAAGGGGCCAATGCAACTTACAGCAGTAGCATTTTTGACATCCTTCCGGGACTTCTGCAGATTTTGCTTATGTTGCTGAAGTAATAAAGGATGATAAGCTTTTGGCAGATATAATGTCCATTCCTTTTTGAGATATGACACCTTTGAAGTTATGTTGCCAGATGAATTAGCATCATGAGTTAAAGATTCATCCTTATCTTCTGGAAGAAATATATAGGGACATGTGCCCCCAAACGAAAGACTATAAGTTGCTCGAGCATTGATCTACATGTAAAAAGCCAAGACTGAAAAATTATATGATTGCATATTATCTAATTTTCCCCATCCTCGGCTCATATTAAAGGATTACCCGAATAGACACTAGGTTAAAAGTTAAATAAATCACCTCTCGGACTTTTGAAGTAGGCTAATAATAAATATCAAGAGTGGAAGCATCAGACACGTACCACATCCAGTTGAATTACACTGTTCAATATCTTTTCAATGTCATCAAGATCAGCCTTCATCTGTTTAGGATATTGGAATATAATGCGATGAGTAAATGGGTAATATAAATAACGAAAGAAATTCTACCATACAGAGCCACAAACCTTTTCTGTTAAAGTCAAAAGCACATCTTCCTCAGCCTTGGCTGCTAAAGCTCTTGCTTGTTGCAACTCATCATTGAGAGGAACAGCTGAGAGTGGCTCTACAATGCTTCCTATGCTGGAACCACTGTAACAAGCACTACTACCTTCAGAAATACACCATTATATGAAAGTTCGAAAGTATGAAAAGAAAAATAACTGTCAATTCAAATAAAATGAGAAATCAGGATGCATTGCAAAACCTAGAACTAGTCTTTTCAAAATTTTACAAGGAAAAGGTGATGGAGTAAATTAAAAAAAAATATATATATATATATTTATTTATTTATTTATGAGAGTTCTTCTGTAACTTGGAAGAATCCTTCAAAAGGTGGAATTAATTATAGGATCATAGTGATATATTGTATTGCTTCTACCTTGTGCGGAGATGATCATGCAATTATCTAGATATTAATGACTTTTTATAACAATTGCAGTGCAAAATCATTACAGACACTTATTCATGACACATGCACGTGAGCACACACACAAGAGAGAGAATGATTGCATGTGCATATAGAAACCAAAGTACTCTCCACACTCACACAAAGTAATTGAAAATTTTACTGGACAAAACTTATGCACCTGGACAACAAAAGTCCCTTAAAACTTAGCTGATCACCCCCTGACTTTATACACCATCTTCCATCAATGTTACTCACTTCCTATAAACAAAGCTAAAATTAAGATGAAAATCATGAGATAGAAAAGGAATATATGCATTTTTCTTCTTATTTCAGTCATATATTTGCAGTAACCAATCAAATGAATCTGTCCTTACCAGAAGAGATGCTCCCTGATTTTCATCCCTAACTAACCTGTCCATTAATTGAAATAACTGCATAGGGGAGACATCAACATAGTTAAATAACAAGGCAACAAGGCAGGCAATATGAACTTGTCCGGCAATGTCGGGCAGGGTCCCCAGTCATTTTTAAAAAAGGCATGCAATATGCAACTTTAAAAAGAAAATCTATTAATGCCAAGAACTGTTATCTGGAACATAGGAGCACATTAGATTCAACTTATTATCCTCATACCATATAAATTGGCATCACCTGTTAAAAAGAGGCTCTTGCTTGATAATCTTACTGAATGCAAAATTGTACATAAATTAGAAACAAACTGAAATTTTGAGACAATTACCTTTCTTTCAAGAGTTTGCACTCGCTCACGTGATTGTCTCAGGACAGGACTCTGAGAGAAGGGGACAAATGATATAACACATAAATTTATCAATTCATAGAGATTATATTAAGAAATCAGTGATGTGATTAAGAAACATACTGCAGAATCTTTAACAGAGCCATCTTCATCCACCGCTTGCTGTATCAACTTAATTAAGGATCTATTCACAACAAGTTCCATTATCTGAAATTCAATTCAATTCAACAGAACATAAGACTTTACATATATGGATATAATGTCACAAATTTGAAGAATAAGGACGTTTCTTTATAATCAAGAACTGGTTTTCAGAAAATAAAAGGCTAGAAATAATGTTAAATAAATGTGTAATAATACAAAAAAAAAGGGTTTCAGAGTTAATCTATATAAAAACGAAACAACCATAACTCCTTTTATGATTTTACACTGGTTTTCAGATTTATCCAAACAGTTTTTGGAACATTTTGATTCTCTTCAAAAAAAAAAAAAAAAGACTTGACAGACAGATTTTTTGTTCTCTAATCTTACACTAACTTTTAAAAATGCACCGAATTTTCAACAAAAAAAGTACAAATTATTGTATTTATTCCTTTCAGCAACATAAAATTATAGGTCAATCCTATGTACAATGCTTTAATTCACTGTTTTAACTCATTTTAATTCAGTATTAAAAAATTCTTGTTGAAATTTCAAACACATACTCATACACTTAATTGAATTCCTTACATTCGGAAACAAATGCTACCGTATGATTTAGTGATTTACCAATTCAGAAAGAGGCATGAAACGCGTGTACCACTCAGCATCTTCTTTAACGGAAGCCTTAAGATTAAGCTGCAATTTTTCCACAAACTCCAATAGAGAAACAACCGCCAAAGCTTCATCACCGCGCAAGGGCAGAACTCTACGAGAATTCTCTACGGCCGACTCGACAAGACTGAGG
This sequence comes from Mangifera indica, assembly GCF_011075055.1. Classification (NCBI taxonomy): domain Eukaryota; kingdom Viridiplantae; phylum Streptophyta; class Magnoliopsida; order Sapindales; family Anacardiaceae; genus Mangifera; species Mangifera indica. The sequence continues at coordinate 23,177,795 of NC_058137.1, read as the reverse complement.
TCAACGCCGGTCAAATCCAAACTGCAGGCGCCGTGTTTGAGAATTTGAACGGCGGCATTGGTTTCGTCTTGAAGCGTCAAAGTGTCTTGATAAGTTTGGTCGGTGCACCACAGCTGGTCTTTAGTGGCTTCCCGGCCTAAAGAAGTGCGCGCGAAGGAGGCCACGGCGTTGCAGAGCTTGTCCCATTCCAAGACGCGAAGAGTTTCGAGCAGAGCTCTAGACTTGTTGTGATTAGATGAAAAAGAGCTAAAACATCTAAAGTTGCTTCTTAATCTTTTGCTTCTGCTCCGGTTAATTGAAATTGATGTTGTGGTGATGGTGAAGACGGAGACGGAGACGGAGCGAGCAACAACTGCACACAGAGGCATTCGAAATGGATGAGGAATCAAGTGTCCAGAGCCGTCATGTAAAGTAATAAAAATAATTAATCAATAACCTTAACTCCCGTATTGATAAAAGCCAAAAGACTCAATCCCACTAAGGCTTACGCTATTTCTAAACTCTTGTATGGGAAATTTTTAATACTTAAAGTACTTATTTATGTGTGGTTGAAATTAAAAGAAATCTATTTATTTAAAAGATGAAATTATTATTTAATTAATAATATTAAAAAAATTATTTTTTAATTCTAAAAATTAATAATTTTTTGAAGCTTATGTTTTAAAAAATTATATTTTTCTATAAGGTTTAATTTTTTTAATGATAATTTTCTGACAAACGATCACCTTTTTTTATATTCTCTTGACGATGTCTTTTATTTTTCGTTATCTCTTCTAATATCGCTCATTCGTTATCTAGAAAATAAATTATCTTTGTCTAAATGATTCATCGTCATCCAGATGAAGATGATTACGACTTCATCGTTATCTGAATGATGACAAATCATCTAGACAAAGACGATTAATATTTTGGATGACAAATAAGTGGTGCTGAGAGAAACAATCAAGAAAGAGAGATAGGTGAGAAAAGCTAGAACAAGAAGATGAGTGGGAAAAGCCAGTTGTCTACCGGAATGGAGATAGCTGGAGAAGAGAAGAAAACCCTAAGAGAAAAATGTTAAATTTTCAAACTTTAAGTGATGAAAATTGTCTTTTTTAATAAATAAAGAGATAAAAATGAAATAAAATTTTAGTTTTTTTTAATATTTTTAATAAATGATAATTTTATCCTTTGTTATCTTTATATTTACAACAAAATGTGTATATATTTAACTTTGTATTAAACATAAAATAATAGTTAATCACGTAATAACACACTACTTATATACTCAATTATATACTAAAAAGTATGTACACATAATCTTGCCCATTTATTTATACCCTCAAATTTCAAACCTACATTTTGCCTTCATTTGGTGGCCATAACAACCATGCTTTCAAATATTGTTTCACAATTTTCTCTTTGAACTCTTTCTCGTCCCTCCTTTCTGGTGACCCAAATCTTGTCCAACAGTATCAAACAAATCTACGACATTTGATCATGAATGATGAACTTAACAAGATTTGAGTCCTATTACATGTTTTCTTCCCTATTTGCGTCGACTTTATTAGGATCAGCAAAGTGAAACAAAATCTAACTAACATTTAAACACAAGCATAGCATGTGATTGGAATCACAAACAGAGGAAGACAGAGCAGAATAAAAAGCCCAGCATGGTGTCGAACTCACTCTCTACCCATAGCCTGGCCAACTTCAAATTTTTTATTTCAAAGGGATTGGGCTGCGGGGAACCCCTTTAATTTTGGCACAGCCCAGGCCGGCTTGGCACAAAAAAGTGGAGTGTGCCCAAGCCTACGGGCTTAGCAGGCCTAACATGGGTCATTAATAATATTTTAAAAAATTAAATATAATAAAAAAATATAATTTAGTAAACATGTCCACAAAAGCACGAAGACTAACCCAATAAGGCCTACGTGGGCCTGGTGGGTTGCACCAGGATCGGCCATCAAAATCTGCTGACACCTCTAATTATAGTTTGTCATATATCCATACCAGTTAAAAAAAAGGACCAGTTGAATTTGAATGGAAAGCAAGGATACCTCAAGCCAAATTTTAGCAGCTTCTTTGTTATCCGCTTTTTAAATAACCCGTACTTTTGTCAAAGTCCACAACCCCATGCTAGGTAATTTAGTTAGTGTTGCCAAAGAGTCTAGAAAACAGAAGGCAAGTCGCCCATGACCCCCATTACGAAGTGCAGCAGCATCAGGCTCCTAGCTTCTACAACAAACATGCGAGAGAAAACTTTACACACCTATATTGTCTTTTTAGTTGGGCAGCTGGGGTTTTAGTAGGTAAAGAGGACACTAATATAGACTTACAGCAATCGTAGGTTGCAGAACTTCAAATTGCACAATGAAAAGGTCTCAAGAACAACAAGAAGCCAACAAAATGAATTGTTGATACTGTTCTTGCTCAACTAACCATAAAATCATTTTATCTCTAGCCCGATTTATACTGTGCTTGATTGTTGAAAACAGATTGTTGACCCCAATGAAGTTATGTCGAAGTTCATACTGAGGAAAAATGAGTAAAATAACCTCAGTTGGCTAACCACATTCTCCAGATTGTGCCCAAGCTTTCTCAAGGCCTCTGCATAAGCACCAGTAAGCCCCAAGTTTCCAATCGCATTAATTCATCCTATTAATTTTAATAGTTAGTAAATAAATATTTAAATTTTTAATATTTATCTGACACCAGCTTGAAGATACATCAGACCTTGGTGGGGATAAGCCCTTTTGCCTTTTTTTAATTATCCTTTTATGAGATGACTTCGTATGAACGTATTTACTATAATTATAAAATATCATACAAAATATTTTAAAAACTTGTAAGAATTATTCGGTAATTTTAAATTACAGTGAATATGTATAAATATATTATTTTATATTCATTTTCCATCGGATTAACAGCGACAGATTGCCATCGGAAATAGAGTTAACAAAGAATTGGTGTTCTGATGGGTGAGATTTGATGCAAAATGTGAACAGGAGGATGACAATTTTGAAAGACAGGGAGAAAAGCCAGAAGCAAAAAGTTAAAGTCCACGTGGACTATTTGTTTCTTTACAGGGAAAAGAACAATTTCCCACCCAAGATTTAGTTAAAATTTAACTTACACTCATAACAGATAAAAAATTTAAATATTTATTTATAAATTAATTATTATTTATATTTTTAATTAGAGATAAAAGTATAATTATTATTTTATTTATAAACCTTAAAACCTAAAAATTTTATATCATTTTTCTTCTTAGTATAGAAAACTCACATTTATCTTTATGATTAAACTTTAAAAAATTTACTTTTTCTCCTTTTTCAAATTTTATCTTCAGTGGTTTAGGGAACTAACCAACTATCGAAAAGAAACACAAGTCTTCTTCATCGACTAGATCTGGACGAAGAGGCTAACAGATGAAAGACGATGCTTCGTCATTGCTTCTGGATGACACGATGAAGGATGATGAACATCATCCTTTGTCGAGTCTTCTAGATGATGAAGGACGATGCATTGTCTTTCATCATCACATTTGAACAGTTATCCTTCATCATCCTTTGTAACTTGAGATGAAAGATGGGTAGAAAACGCCAATGGTCGATCGGAATGATAGTGGCTAGAAAAAGAAACAAAATCTAAATTTTTCAAATTTTGAGAATAGGTTGGAGTATTAGTTTTTAAAGCCTGTGGAGGAAATAATAAAAATTTCAAAGTTTTTAGGTTTATAGATAAAATTATGATTTTATCTCTACCCTTAACTAAAATTTTGGATAACAGTTAATCTATGGGTGAATATTTAAGTTTTTCAACTATTGTAGAAATGATTTCAAGATTAAACTAAAATTTGGGTGGGAAATAGTCTTTTCCCTTGCTTTTATGAGCTTCTTTCCTAGATTCCTACGCAATTCTACAATTAAATTAGGCTATCTTCCGAGGGAGCTTTCAAACGCCTTTATCATATTTAGAAACAATAGAATTCCCTTCTAAATTTGCCAAAAACTTTCTTGTAGATCATTTTCAAGATTGGCAAGATCAAGATAAAAAGATACCAAATTCATCAAGATATAAACCACGGAAATTTAATTGATAATGTTATGGTATCTTTTTTTATAACATAAAAAAGATAACCTAATTTAAAAACAACGTCGCAAAAGGGAAGAGAGAGAAAATGTGAAGAAAATAACAAAACCTTGAAAAAAAAAATCTAATATTTTAAAATTTAACCTTAAAAAAAAGTTGTTAATTTTTTAAATAAAAAAGAGAATAAATAACATTTTATTATTTTTGACATATTAATAGTTAAATAATGAATTATCCTATGAAATTAACTGATTTTATTAATTTTAATTATCTATGAAAAAGAGTTTAAATTTTCAATATTTAATGAATACCAGTCTTTTGACCGTATAGAAAATATTAATGATTTTATACTAACTTTTTGTTTTAGATTTTATCATTTTTTATTGAACTTTTTATATTTTACTTGTATTTAACCATAATTTCTCTAAATTTATTTATGAGTTCATCAATGATGATAAACTTATTCGAACTTAATATTTCTTTTAATATAAGAACTTACATTAATATTTAAAACATGTTATTACCTCGATTCTTTCAAGATCTATGATTTTATCAAGAACCCATTTCTTATTTTTATTGAAAATTAATCTAATAGGTGATGTTTTTTATGGATTCATTGGAATCTAAGATAGAATATAATCAGGAGAACAGCCGTATCAACAACGTGGCACCATTGGCAAATTCAATTGTGCTGGCCTTGCAATGCCCAGAAATTTGTAAAGCTAGTGTTGTGGTTTAAATGGAAGCCGGCAAGAGCCGGCTACTAGTGCCTCCGGCGGCAAAAATTGACAAAGGAGGAAATGTCAAAATAAGTGTGCACAAAGATACCAGAACCGTCGGCATCAATTAAAACTTTTTTTCTTAGTGACAAAGTCAAAATCCCTAAAGATCAGTTTTACTTGCCATGTGTCATCAGTCTGTGTGCTGGGACCATCTAAAAAAAATATTTTCTTAGCTGGAAATGAATCTTTGAATCTTCTTGTTTAATCTCTTATCACATGGGTAAGAAAGTAGAGTGAACTACATTTTCTCACTAATTTTAAAACCCTTTTTAATTTTTAATAGATATAAATAATATTTTATTTCTTAAAATCAAATATAAGTAATAATTTTTTCATCCAAAATTAAATATTTTTTTATAAAAGTATTAAAAAATATTTTATTTTTTAAAATTATAGTATAACTCTAAATTTATAAAAATTAAAAATAACATTATAAATATTTAAATAATATAAGAAGTCTATTACTTTTTCTTTCCTTTTTTCTATAAATATCAGTGTTTTATCATATAATTGTATATTAAAAGTAAATTATATGTTTAAAAATCTTTAAAAAATTTTTGAAATATCAATTTATCTTTCAATAATTTCAAAAATGATAATTACACTATGAAAAGGTTAAACAGAAGGTAATATGGTTTTAAAAAAATTAAATTATCATGCTTATGATTGAGTCTTATAAAAAATTATTATTTTTTTAATTTTTAAAATTAATAAATATTAAAATCATTATTTTATTTTTATACCATTAATTTTTTAAATAGTATTTAAATTTGAATTAAAAAATATTATTTATATTAATTAAGAATAAAAAAGTGTTTTTAGATAAAAACTCGGGCGGAAAATTTCATGCACTCTAAAGCTTTGCTTTGCTTTTTACCATATAATCAGACATGGCAGTAGAATATGGTTGGTTCCGGATCTTCTTAATTACCGCAAGTAACTACAATTTTTAATTCAAAACGCCTCTCCTTTGCCAGTTGGAGTGTCAACGGTGTCATCATCGTCCCTCCGTCCAAAACTTTTCCCATAAATTCATGTACACACATTTCAACGCTCACTCAATTTCCTCACCCAAATCTCTGTAATCATGGGAACAATGAACCCAGATGAAGAATCTGCTCAACCGATTCGACCCACTTCACGTTTCAGGTACAACTCGCCCCTAGTACAGGTATGCCTAATTGGTATTGTCTGTTTCTGTTGTCCTGGAATGTTCAATGCTTTATCAGGAATGGGTGGTGGCGGCCAAGTGAACCATGAAGCTGCTAATAATGCCAATACTGCCCTTTATACCACCTTCGCCATTTTCGGCATTCTGGGTGGTGGCATTTACAATCTTTTGGGCCCTCAAATTACTCTTCTCTGCGCCTGTTCCACTTATGTGCTTTACGCCGGCGCTTTTCTTTACTATAATCATTACCAGCATCAGACTTTTGCTATTGTTGCCGGTGGTCTTTTGGGCGTCGGAGCTGGCCTTTTATGGGCGGCTGAAGGGGCCATTATGACGTCTTATCCTCCACCTAACCGTAAGGGTACTTATATTTCAATTTTTTGGAGTATTTTTAACATGGGTGGTGTTATTGGTGGGCTTATTCCTTTTGCTCTTAATTACAATCGTGGTGATGATGCTGCTTCTGTTAATGATGGAACTTATATTGGGTTCATGTGCTTTATGTCTGCTGGTGCTCTTCTTTCTTTGGCCGTTTTGCCACCGAGGCTTGTTGTGCGTGATGATGGGAGCCGGTGTACTCTCATTACGTATTCTAATGTGACCACCGAGGTTATTGAAATTGGTAAATTGTTTTTGAATTGGAGGATGCTTTTGCTTGTGCCTGCATCTTGGGCTAGTAATTTCTTTTATACTTATCAGTTTAATAATGTTAATGCGGCGCTTTTCAGTCTGAGGACCAGGGGTTTGAACAATGTTTTCTATTGGGGTGCTCAAATGTTGGGTTCTGTTGGGATTGGCTATCTGTTGGATTTTAGTTTTCAGAGTAGGAGGAAAAGGGGTTTTTTGGGGATTGGTGTGGTGGCTTTGCTTGGTACAGCAATTTGGGCGGGTGGACTTGCCAATCAACTCAATTACACTAAGCCTAGAGAGGTGGGATTGGATTTCAAGGACTCTGGTAGTGCTTTTGCTGGCCCTTTTGTGTTGTATTTCAGTTATGGGTTGCTGGATGCTATGTTTCAGAGTATGGTTTACTGGGTCATTGGAGCACTGGCTAATGATTCTGAGACTCTTAGCAGGTAACTATCATATTATGAGGCTTCAATGTTGCTTAATCATAGCCATTTTTGGAACATCTTTTCATTAGTCCTTGTATAGTGAAAGTTCCTTTGCACAATACTGATGTGATTGAATGGCTTATATAGATCATCTTTTCCCTTCCAATGAAATTGATTTCTTGTGTTGTTGCAGGTATAGTGGATTCTACAAGGGGGTGCAAAGTGCAGGGGGTGCAGTGGCTTGGCAAATTGATTCACACAATGTTTCATTCCTCACCCAATTGATTGTAAATTGGGCTCTCACTACTGTTAGTTATCCCTTGCTTGCACTTCTTGTCATGTTAGCCGTAAAGGACAACAATAAGCCTGAAGAAGGTCCTCCGAAGGATGGTGCTCTTCCATCTTTAGATGAAGCTCCTGGTGGGGTTACCAAGCCAAACTAATTCCACTCCTCATCACAGTCTCTACTTCGACATAATTTAAACATTGTACCTCCTCTTTCTGAACTCTTGTTTTCTTAAGTGGCATCTCATTTGTTCAGAAACTTGATATCTGTCAATTTTAGAGTATATGTTGCTTTGTTATTCTCCATTACATTAAGGGAAAGGAAGAAATTAAGATTTACCTGTTTATAGTTGAATATGGATCTCTTCTTGTAGTGTGTTTTTTTTTTCCTATTGCCAAATTTTGTGTTACAATTGCTTAATACAAAGCAAACTTGTAATTTTGCCATGGTCTTAGCAAAATGAACAAGTATTTATTTGCGGAAATGTCAAAAAGCCATTAGTTTGCTCATTTGAACTCTATAGTACTCTTATGATAGCTCAGCTTATGGAAACTCATATAATTACTCTTGTTTTCTGTGTGAAGAGCATATTGGAGATCCTCATTTGCTAACTTGCTAGCCACAGATAATTGAATATGCAATTTTTTATGTTCATCCTCATCACCAGATATCGATCTCTATATGTTCCTTAAACTATGTGGATTCAGTAGATTTCTGCACAGTTCCTTTTGTACTTGCAAAATTACAATCTAGTGAACCATAGTTTAGCAAGTTCCTTTTTTAGGTCAATTTTATGCAAATGGTGTGAGAGGAGTTGAGAGGGAGCAAACCGGTGGTAGGTGAGGTGATTTTGTTTCGTGTTTTAAATTCGTGACCTATTGATAAAATGATATTGTTTTGAAAATTGTATCATATGATCGAATCAAATTGTGAGCAAAACTCAAACTATTGAGTCAACGTCTTGGCTTGCGAATCAAACTAAATTAAATTTTTTTAATTCAAGTTTGTCTTTTTCTAAAAAAATAAGTTGACTCTTCTTACTTAAGCTCGACTCAAGTTTAATTATAACGGATTCAATGAAATCAAACCAAATTGAGTTAATTTTCAAACTCGAATCGACATAAATTAGGTCTAACCCATTTCCTAGAGCAAAAATTGAAACAAAAAGATATCATTCCAATTACTATCTTTTCTTAAATGACTTTCTAGTTAAATAATTGAAGTTGAAAACTATGTTGATGGGAAGTGCTTTTTGACAAACGAAACAAACAACTTTACAATTCATCAAATCAATTGATTTTTAGTGGCAAAACTATACAATCGCTATATATTTTATATATCTATCTTATTTAATCTTTAATTTAATTTATTTCTAAAAGGCTTGACTTAGGATTTTTCATAATTTATTTTATATTTACTTATAAATCAATTTTAAATAATTTATGTGGTATATGTTTTGATTAATTTTAAAATTATTTGTTATTTTAAGAAATGATATATGGTTAATTCAAAAAGACCGAAATGAGTACCTTGTTGAATAATTTTATTTTTTATTGATTAAGATTATATTTTATGAGAAGCAATTATATAAAGAATATATAATTAAATATTAAAATTATATAGACATATTTAAGGTTAGATTCAAACCGAGTTAGTTTAAGCTCAAGTTTGAACTCGGTTCGGATGAGTCTAAAACTAGCCGGCTCTAACCGAGCTCGAGCTATTTCTCTGATTTTTTAATTAAAAATTTTGATACAAAATAATGTTGTTTTGACTAATATATATTAAAAAGATATCGTTTTAATAACGAAAAATAAATCAAACCAAATTTGAGCTTAACTTTCACGAGTTTGTTGACCTCGAGCTCAACTATATATAAATTAAACTGAATTTAAACTTAAACAAATTTAAATTCAGTTTGATTCAAATCTACTCTTAGACATATTAAGCAATTCATACACATATCATTGCTATAATTTACGTCACCAAAACCAATTACCTTTTTAAAACATAGAAAGAGAGGCTGTTGTTTTCTAAAATTTGTTTCCTCTTGACGTGACGGTGAACGACAAAGCCAAAAATGGACAACAAGTGAGAGAAACCAAAGTTTTGGAAAACGTGCGAAAGCAAGAGTACAGAAAAAGCAGGCACAATGTTTAGACTAAGGGATTAATTTGACTTGGCAACCCCATCAAGAGCTTCGTCAGAGGATGGAAGAGCAGCATCTTCGGAAGGACCTTCGGCAGGCTTAGTATCATCCTTTAAGGCTAAAATGACGACGAGTATCAGTAATGGATAACTAACCGTAATCAGGGACCAACTGATAATCAATTGGGAGAGCCATGAAACCTTTTGCGTGTCAATTTGCCAAGCCACTGCAGCCCCTGCACTTTGCACCCCCTTGAAGAATCCCGTATACCTGCAACAACACAGTAATAAAATTTCAGCGAGGTAACTGCACACACAACATTGAAGCTTCGTAATGTTAGGTGTAGCAATACTGGTAAAATAATAAACCTCGATTCATAACCTGCTTATTTATTACCTACTAGTGAATTAAAACAAAAAAAAATTCGATTCATAACCTGCTTATTTATTACCTACTAAGAGTCTCGGAATCATTAGCCAAGGCTCCAATGACCCAGTAAACCATACTTTGAAACATGGCATCCAGCATACCATAACTGAAATACAGCACAAAAGGGCCAGCAAAATCAGCACCGGAGTCTTTGAAATCAAGCTTCACCGTTTTAGGATGAGAGTATGTGAGTTGATTCGCAAGCCCACCACCCCAAATTGCTGTACCAAGCAAAGCCACCACACCAATCCCAACCAAACCCCTTTTCCTCCTACTCTCGAAGCTAAAATCCAACACATAACCAATCCCAACAGAACCCACCATTTGAGCAGCCCAATAGAAAACACTGGTCAAGGCCCTGGTCCTCAGATTAAAAAGCGCTGCATTAACATTGTTAAACTGATAACTATAGAAAAAATTACTAGCCCAAGAAGGAGGCACAAGCAAAAGCATCCTCCAATTCAAAAAGAGCTTTGCAATTTCAGTAGCCTCAGTGGTCACACTAGAGTAGTTAATGTTAGTACACCGGCTACCGTCGTCACGCACAACCAGCCTGGGCGGCAAAATCGCCAGAGAAAGAAGGGCACCGGCAGACATGAAGCACATGAACCCAATATAAGTTGTATCATTAAGAGAAGCAGCATCATCATGACGATTGTAATTAAGAATAAAAGGAATTAGCCCACCAACAACACCACCGGTACTAAAAATAGTCCAAAAAATTGAGATATAAGTGCCCTTCCGGTTTGGTGGAGGGTAAGAGGTCATAATGGCCCCTTCCGCTGCCCACAAAAAGCCAGCGCCGACGCCTAAAAGAGCACCGGCGACAATAGGGAAAAGCTGATGCTGGTAGTGATTATAGTAAAGAAAAGCGCCGGCGTAAAGCGTGTATGTGGGGCAGGCGAAGAGGAGGGTCACTCGAGGGCCCAAAAGATTGTATATGCCGCCACCCAGAATGCTAAAAATGGCGAAGGTGCTGTAAAGGGCAGTGTTGGCGTTGTCAGCAGCTTCAGGGTTCACTTGGCCGCCACCACCCATTCCTGACAGGGCACTGTACATTCCAGGACAGCAGAAACAGATAACACCAATTAGACACACCTGAGTGATGGGTGAGTTACACCTGAAACGAGAAGTGGGTCGAATCGGTTGAGCAGATTCCTCGTTTGGGTTGAGTGTTCCCATGATTGTTGGGGGAGGAATTTAGATACCAGGATGAGACAAATTCAGTGAGGTGAATTGTATGGATGAAAATTTATGGCATTGTTTGGGAGAAGTGATGACGTTGACGCAGTAGCAGCTCGACCCTGGCATATTTGTCTGCTATCTAGGCAGAAGAAAAACAAATATGGCTTCTTCCAAGTTGTAAAACTTAAGATTGGGTCAAAGATACTGCTCTTAGTTTACTCTTCTCTACCAACGGGAAGGCCATTGCATTAACTCTATTGATAATAGTTGCCCATGGGAAGTCCATTATAATAGTTCCTAGGGTTAATTTGAGTGGAATGGAAAGGATTTAAAGCATAAGAAATCAAATATTTAAATTTATTCCAAAAATATTACAAGATTAAAACTTTCAACTTACATAATATAATAGTTATGATTATTTATGCGTAAAATTTTACATATTAACCCAGAAAATTTCATGCAGCCACAAATGCTAAATCACTTTTTCTCTAATTTCTCTGATTTTTGAGGGACGTCATCTGTTTTCTCAACGTTTAGCCACAACAGCAGCAGCCTCCACCTTCTTCTCCTTTTCTTTTACAGCAGCCTAATTTGCCCTAACCACCTTCTCCACATATTTGTACTCTCTTAGCCTTCTCTGTTACTCCCTCAACCTCTCTCTCATTTTCTTTATCCTTCTCTGCTGGGACACCTTTATCCCTCAGCCTCATCTTTCTTCTCTATTTCTTCCGTAGTTTCAACTTTGGTCTTCACTGGCGAAGAAAAAGCAACACTAACCTCGTTCTCAGTTTCTTTTGCAGTAGCTTTATCCTCAACCTTCTTCTCATTTGCGCTCTCTTTAGCCTTCTCTGATATTCCCTGAATCTTTTTCTTATTGTCTTTAACATTCTCTTCTACACTCTTATCCTCTTTTTCATTTTCTTTAGCCTCAAATTTCTCCTCTTACTTTTTATTTTCGACTTTGGTCTTTACTGGCAAAAATAATTCAGGTTCAACTTCATGAACAGCCCCTTTGTCATTTTCTTTTGCCTCAACCTCTTTTTCAGTGTCATTTAAGCCAGTGTAAAAAGCAGCTTTCTGTTCAACCTCTAATTCAGTTTCTTTAGCCTTTATCTCTGGAACAACAACATCCTCAACTTTCTTCTCATTTTCTTCTGTAGCATCAGCTTTGTACGTCTTAACTGGCAATGCAAAAACACCTACATCATCAGTCTTACTTCTCAACTTCTTTAGCCTTAATATCAGCCTCAACTTTCTTCTCAATTTCTCTTGTAGATTCAGCTTTTCTCTCTTCTTCTTGTGTGGCAAAAGCTGGGTCAGCCTCAATAGCAGCCTTCTGATCAATTATTAGCTCAACTTTATTCTCACTTTCTTTAACTTCTCCTTCAACATTCTTTCCAATTTCTTTACCGTTCTGATCAACCACCGCAACCTCAACCTTCTCTTCAGTTTTTGGTTCAGGTTCAGCATCATCAGCATTTTTATTCGGTTGCTTCATCTAAGATCAATAAAAGGATAAAGAAGATTTAACCATAGACATTGCTTTTTTATTCCATGACCCATTAGAAGAAAGGGGTATCGGGGATTGTCAATGTTGAAAGTAGTTTCAACAGGAGCCATTCTGCTAGCACTAAATTGTTGATGCGACCAATGAAAAATATACGAGGCTAGACCAAATGCAAGAGAATAATAATGGAAATTGGAATTAGCAGAATAATTTCTTGTCCAAATATGTATGATGATGAGTGGTTATAATTATGAATACACAAGATTGTGTGAGTTACGAATGCACACAAAGAAGTTTTTAGTTTGGTTAAGCTCATTGATCCGAAGTATACATCTACAATTATATTATTATGACTCTAGAAAGAATTCTAATATAAAATTACCAGTGTAATACAAGAATAGTTATTCTTTAATATTCAATCATTTATATTTATAGGATAAAGAAACGGTGTTACATTCCTATACATTACATTTAAGTTTTAGTTTTGATCACGTTATACATTCCTATATATATAAATATTAAGAGGTTTAGATCGCGTAATTTATTTTTTATTACTTATATTATTTTATTTAATTGATGAATAATAAAAAATTTCGATAATATTTTATTACAAATGATGATATATAAGAAATAATAATATGTGTATATACTTTTAGTACACAAATATATACACACATGAATGTGTTATTATGTAATTGGGTGTTACTTTATTATTAATTCAAAATCTTCGAATCACATCATTTTACATTTATGTGTATATATTTATATACACATAGTTTTATTGGTCATATAAATTATAATCTTATTATCGTATTCATCTTAGATATTTAAAAATTATTAAAGTAATATTTATTTTATTATAATTATATCCTTATTTATGAATTATTTAAAATAAAAATAACTTCATTTTCAATTAATATAACAAGTAACATAAAAAATATTTTAGAATAATTATACCCAAAAACATTTAAGTAAAATAATATATTAGTATTTTTTTACTATCTCTAACTATACAAAATAATTATTTATACTTATCAGTTTTTACTAAATTGTATTAAATATAGTAATAATTTATATCTAATAATTTTTTAGATAATATATATTTAAAGTAATTTTTCAATTTTAATAATAAAACATTTCACAAACTAAACACACCCTGAAGGGTATTAATCATACATAGCGAACTCAATAATTACGATTTTCTAAATTGTGCTAGTTTTATTTTTAAAGAAATGTAGCTATAAATATAGTGATTTACAAATTATAACCTTAATAAAATAATAAATGACATATTCTTAGTATATAAGGCTTGAATAATGAAAATGCTTATGCTACACTATATAATAGTATGAATTGACAGTCCAATCAAATCATGCTAGATGGTGTTGAACTTGACAGTCCAAGTGTATATTGTTACTCTTTTTATCAAAGATAATTAGGCTAAGTCATGGATTTTATGATTAAATATGTTGTTTAAAAAAAAATGTGACATATTGGAAATTATAATTAATAAAAATATTATATATGAGAATGTATTTAATATTAAAAATAAATAAATAAATAATGAGAATTCAATGTGTAAGTAAGGGTGTAGTACCTCAATTTTAAAACTATACTAATTTTCTTTTAATTTTTTTTATTTTAATTAACAATTGTACATATTAAATATATATTGTTGTGACTCTACTAGATAAATTATAATACTAAAATCTATAAAAATAAAATAAAATTAGATGAGTTGAATAATGAGTTGCTTTGTGTGACATACTTAAGTCTAAATAATCCATTTTTAATTTTTAAAAAAGAAAAATTGATTCGTGTCACTAAATTTATCCAAGTAACTTTTTATTTGTTCGATATTTATATTTTTGGCATGCATTTCGATGATGAATATTTGTAGTTTAATGAAATTGATGCTCTTTTCGACAAGTTTATCGAAACAAAGAAGAATATGATATATTATTGAATAACGTGTATAAATTTATTTATATAATCTAATATAATAATATTTTGTTTTGTGATTTTGGAGTATGAGAAAAAATAAATAATTACATTATTTAATCACAAACGATTATTTTATACAAATAATTAATAAGATTTATTTATACGTATAATTTTATTCTATATTATTTAGTCTATTTATGTGTAAAGTCTGAATTAATATTGCATGTCACAAATGCAAGTGTTAAAAGAACATTACGAGATATCGAATGAGAGATTAACTATTGAATTATTGTCTTATTATATATATTGAGAGAGCTATTTTTGATACTATTCTTATTAAAACAATTATGTAACATTTTCGAAACATGAAATATCATCGAGGGCAATTATATAAGTGATAACTATGTATAATTTTAAAATATAATATTATACATACTCATTTTGAATATATAAATAAGTATATATTTATATATATTATCATATGATTGAGTATTACTTTATCATTAATTCAAAATTACTTAATCACATAATAACATATATTAAGTATATACTTATTTTGGATATTTAAGTATTATTTTAATTTAAAATCATTTAATAATATGATGATACATATTAAATATATACTTATTTTGAATATTTAAAATATATACACATAATTTTATTAAATTTTTAGATTAATTTTTTAAGATCATAATAAATATATTTATTATTGTAATAAATTAATTCAATTACAAATTTAATTAATCCGATATTTTATTTCTATTAACCTGAATTCTCGTTTCCACCCGTGTATATATAAGATGATTGTCAGCTCATGACTATAACATGGGTCTCGTGCGTGGGGTGGTAGGAGCCAAATATATTTATAATTTTTTTTATAAATAATTTAGTTCAATAAATATTAAAATACTGGATCGTTTATTTTATATTGGTTTTAAAGATCCTTTACTATTCACTTTGGGGCCATTTTATTCGTTACAAAAAATAGAATTCCATTGTTGGGCATTAATTTTGAATATAGGGAGAAAATTGTCAATTCGAAACATAATGGACCAGATAAGGTTCATTAGTATTTTCTTCAAATTGAATACATAAAAAAATGATTTATTGTAACAACTAATAACTAATTAGAAATATTAATATGGGGAAGGCTTTGATTACAACGTTGCTAACGTATGCGCATTGAATAAAGAAAGGTAGATGACCATTGCCACCGAAGGTTTGATAAAATAACAGTTTCACATCTTTAAGTTTGGAAAGCCAATTTTTCACTCATATGATAAATTTATTAAAAAAATTGTTAATTTTTTTTATAGAATATTAAAAAGACCAAAAAATAAACATTTTGCTCCCAAAATTTTATTAAATATTTTTTATACAACTAATTTATATTAATTTAAATTAAAAATAGAATAATTATTACTACAAATATAATTGAAGGTGTCAATAACATATAATTAAATGTTTTGGATAAATTATAATTTTTAAAATGTTAGTAGTGATAATGAATTTTTTTAGGGTTTTTAGAAATTCTATAAAAAGTTTAGAATTGTTTTTTAAAATTTTTAAATTTTAATATGTCCATTAGTAGTTTCAAAAACTATAACTATACCCCAAATAAATAAATAGAATCTAATAAATTAGAAGTGTAAATGTTATTTTAAATTATTATGATTATAAATGTAATTTTAAAATATATTAGGTGAATATGATAATTTTTGAAAAAAATAGAGAAAATGTCATTTACCATTTAGTAAGTTTTAGAAAATGTCACTTTCACCCTCTTATTTATACTCTATAATATCATATTTCGATAAAATGACATAAATATCTTTTAACTGTTAAAACTAACAATTGATTTTAATAAATTGATAAAATATTAACTTTTTCAAACTTAAGAAAATTTATCAATTCATCAAATTTTAATTGCAAAATAATCATTTGATAATAAAGAAAAAAAATGATAATCCCCGTTATTTCTAGCTGTATTGGATGGTAAATTCAAGAATTTTGACAAAAATTAATTATCCATCTCTAACGAGTATGAACAATGAGGCCAAATTACAAAGTATGAGAAAAATAATTAGATTAAGAGTAATGTTATATGCTCATATTTTGAAACATAAAAATAGTTTTATATATAATATATTATCACACGATTAAGTGTTATTTTATTTTTAATTTAAAATTATTTAATTATATAATGATATATCTTATATATATATATATATATATATATATATATATATATATATATTTGTATTATAAAAAATAAATACGTATAATTTTATTATTAAATTAAATTTGAATAACCGTTGAAATACAGATTTTTACACATAAAGTTGAATATCATTTAGATTAAAGATTTTGAAACCATGGTAGTATCAAAATTGGACACACTTTCATATATGTTTTGGAAATTGTAGTTTCACCTTGCAATCGAAAGTATTTTAATTTTATTATAATTTTACATTGGTTTTATTTTAATTTTTACCAAAATAATAATTTATATTTAATAATTTATTTAAATATTTTAATTCTGTTTTTAATAGTAAAATATTATCTAAGTCAGAACACCCTCCTATTTGTTGACAAAGTCACAGCCCCCAAAACAAAACGAAAAGAAATGTAACAATCGTTAAGATTTATTAAAGACTGAAGTCATCCTTAGTGGCGAAGACAGACTGGCCAAATGGGGAGTTCACCACATAAATCACATGCAGTAACAGAGAGGGCGAGATAAGTCTTTTCATTAATATATGATTAATGCAAGTTTGACAAAATAGATTATTATTATTAGGCAATATTTAAACTATAGTTAGTAGGCAACATTTGGGATGGCCATATTTGGGTATGACTTCCTCCACTTTACAAACTATTGAAACTATTTATAAAATAAATAATACTATGGTCGACCACCTAATCTATTCACAATTCGTCACCCATTAATTAAATTTTAATTATTCTTAACTTAACATTAATTTTTATTTAATCTTAGAACAACTCGTATAAAAGAATTCTACAAATTAAAATCAATATAATTTTGCATATTTTAGTATAGAAAATAATTCAAATTTGTTATATCTATAGTGTTCGAATTGTGTATCATATCATGTATTAAAAATTAAAATTTTTCATATCATATATCATCATTTTCAATTATATATTTATTTTCTTTCAAAAAATATATCGATCTGGATTATAAAATACTGATACCTATAATTCATCCGACGGTATTATTATGAGGCGGGCAGGTGAAATTGTATTTGGGGTGGGGTGGATTTGGAGGAAGCCCAAATATTACCATCCCTAGAAAAATACTAATAAAGGTTCTTACTGAATATAATAGAAAGAAAATTGAATAAGCAATGAGAAGATTTTGACTTGTTCATAAAAGGGTCGACTGCAGCAGGACCGTTCATGGTCTTCTTTGTTTAGAAAAACAAACCTATCATCTTCTCCCTTTACTTCTACCAAACATTTTCATTTTCTTCATTCATTTGGTTTAATATACTCTATCACTTTCACAAAGGGCGAGCTTTAAATTTCATTTTAAAGCTCGCCTTTTTTTTTTTATCCCACCATGATGTTGTTGTCATTCTCAAGATTATCATTATCCCTTTTCTTTCTCATCATCTCAGTTTTCAGCCTGAGTCTTCGTTCGTTTCCCACTGTTCGATCGGATTCAGGCTTGGAAATGTGTGGTGCTTCTTCTGATGATCATCTTGTTTCGGTTTCTGCTTCTTGTCCGGTTAAATGTTTCACCACAAATCCTGTTTGTGGAGCTAACGGGGTGACCTATTGGTGCGGATGTGAAGAAGCGAAATGTGCAGGAGCCCGAGTTGCGAAAATGGGATTTTGTGAAGTTGGAGACAATGGAGGCACTGCTTCTTTGCCCGCTCAGGCTTTGCTTCTGGTTCACATTGTTTGGCTTATTATCATCGGCATTTCCGTCTTGTTTGGTCTCTTCTAATTAACTTCGATGCAATTAATGCACATATTTTCTATCCATTGACAATTTTGATATATGTTTTTATAGGATGTAAATCTCTCTTTCCTTTTTGTCCTTCTCTGGTAGACAATTCGAGTGGCTTTTGCCATTTCTTATGAATTATTGATTAATGATAAATATTTCAAGCACCATTTCACATTTTCTTTTCTCATTTTGAAAGGCTAAAAAATTTCAAATGCAATAGATGCTTTCATGTTCTTTAAATCTAAGAGCATTACATTAAAGACTGGATTTTTATGGATATGCAAATGTAAATGTGTTTATTGTACATAACTTCTCCTTTATTTTCTTCCCATGTTCATCATGCAAGATGGATTTTTTTCCCATTTTGGCATTACTAATTCATGATGTATATTAGACCCTCTTTAAGATTTCTTAATGCTGAAGTTAAAAGATTTAAAACCATACAAGAATTATTAAATGAAATTATTATAGGATTTATAAAATTCAAAATGTAAAAAAAAAAATTGTAATAAGTTAAAAAAGAAATATCCAACTATTATTTCTCATCCAAACTTTCATTAAAAAAATAATTTTTCATTATTTAAATATAAAAATATTATTATTTTTATATATTTATTAAAGTTAGAGGTTAGATTAACAATAAAAAAGAATATTTTTATCATTTTGAAAAATATATATAGAGTTTATATTTTCCCTTCTCTTCTTTTTTTAAAAATATATTTAATCAATTCGTAAACATAGATTAGACTTTGCCATCATGAGGCCTTACTTATCAAGTTTAATAAAAAAATAAATATATTAATTTACTTAAATGTTTTAAAAAAATTATTGAATATAAAATAGTATTATGTTTAATTAAAATAACATGTCTTATGCTAATATATTAGAATTTTTTAATGTTGTTAAACTATGAAATACTGAAATAAATTATTTTTAGTTGTCATCTTATTGTTAATATTTTTTTTATATATTACTTCTTATTTTAATTAAAAATTAAAAGTATTTTTGTTTTAAAAATTAAATAAATATAGCCAAAATAGTAACAAAACTAAAATTACCTTAATAATCTTTAAATACTTTAAGAGGAGACGACAAACAAATTTTCTTAAAATTACTTATCATATTACTCTTGATAATAAAAAATTATTAATATATTTTATTAATAATCAAATTAAATAAAATAATATCAATAATAAAATATAAATTATCATTATATTCAAGGATTACTATACGTAAATGAAGATTAAAATATTATTTAACTGTTAAAACTATTGTTTGACTTTTGATAAAACACAGAAAATATCATTATTCAATTTTAATAGCGAAAATTTATCGATTTTTTGATACATTTTGGGTGGCTCTCTCTATGTACAAATAGCATGATTATATGTCACAATATTTCAAGATTTTTTGCTAATTATATAAATAATAATAATATGATTAAATGTTGTGTATAATAAATGTTAATAAAGTATTACCCACCACATCTTCCCAATAATTTTACAAGGGGAAGACTCTGAAAGCAATATGACCTTTGTTAAATTTGGATATGGCAAGTGTGATATTTTAAATTTTAAAGTCAAAAGAATGAGATTTATACATACTTAAATAGTGACAGAAATTAGAAAGAATATTAGAGCAATCATGGTCAAAATATTATTATTAATAAGAAAATAAATTAATGATTATATTCCAAGATTAATTTGACCACGGCCATGGTTAAAACTAGATCCTTTAGGCTGGCGGTTTATGTTATTAGGTTTTATTTGTGTGCATCAAATTATTAATTTAAGTTTTAAGTCAAACTCATACTTAAATTAGAATTATATCAAAATTTTTTAATTCTAATTTAATTTGAATATTATATTTAAATTGATATAACACAATTCAAATTAATTTAAATTTATTTACTCATTCGACTCTCCAAAATATTTTTAATATTTCAATTTCTTTTCTAAAATATTTCAATCTATTATTATGTTTTGTTTACAAACCACCTAAAAAATTGTATACTAAGTCTTTTTAAAATATGTCAATAATTTTAATAACCAAATCTCATTCTCATTATCTAAAAAAATAAAAAATAAAAAATAAAAATCATGAATACTCAAAATAAGCATAACTACATAGAGATACAATTACACGTAGTATATAAAAATTTCAACTGCTTATGATATTTGTCCTTTAATAATTCTTCAATCCGCCCCTGAGAAATTGAATTATAACAACATTTCTTTAAATATTCGAATAAGTTTATATTGGTTTCATATCAATCCAAATACAATTCAATTTAGTTTCGAGTTATGTCAAGTTAGTTTGAACTATATTTCATATAGAAAAACTCAACATAAACACTATTTTCTGTGTCATGCCATATAAAAAATAATGCGATTCATATTAAAATCAACAAAACTAAAGTTGACATTCAATTCAATTTCTTTTCAAACCATAAAAATAATTCAAATCATTTTAGAAATATAATTTTAAATTTTTGAGTAATACTACATACGCATATTTTGAATACATAAATAGATACATAAATGATATATCATATGATTATATTTTATTTTATTTTAAATTTAAAACCATTAAATTATATAATGATATATATATATATATATATATATATATATATATATATATATATATATATATATATATTTTGTGTGCGTTAAATATGTTTATATAGTTTTATAATAAAAAATTATATTAAAACCAACAGTTATTAGACGCTATTTTTACAATCTCTAAGGAGAAGTTGCCCTCGCTCTGTCCATCCAGGTGAGGTGAGCAGGGTTCCCCTAGAAATGCATTTTTCCTTTGATTGAAACTGGTAAGCCAACCGGAAAAAGGTGAAAGGCAATCGCTGGGTCGAAAGTAGACACGTCAATTGGGCCGGATCGAATGAAAGCCCAGGCACGATAAAGCCCGATCTGGACTGTAGCGTGTCGGACGGGGCCCATGGGCTTACTAGGCCGGGCCTTGGGCTTTAATATTAAACTCATGGGCTGGCCCGACATGACACTGTTTATATATATATATA
This sequence comes from Mangifera indica, assembly GCF_011075055.1. Lineage (NCBI taxonomy): Eukaryota > Viridiplantae > Streptophyta > Magnoliopsida > Sapindales > Anacardiaceae > Mangifera > Mangifera indica. The sequence goes on along the minus strand of NC_058137.1, from coordinate 23,156,194 downwards.
TATATATATATATATATATATATATATATATATATATATATATATATTTTAATTTTTTCCGGTATCGCAGAAGCCGTTGGCAACGGCTACTGGCGCCAGTATTTTTTCCGGTATCGCAGAAGCCGTTGGCAACGGCTACTGGCGCCAGTAGCCGTTGCCAAACTTTTTTTTTTAATTAATTTATTTTTTTCTATAAAAACCTATTCAATTTTTCATTTTCACTTTCAATTACAATTACAATTTACAAATTTCTCAACCTCTCAATCTCTCAAACTCTCAATCTCAACTATTTATTATATTTTTAATTTTATCATTACAAAATATTACAAATGGATCCAATGTCAAATGAATTCAATCCATTTGAATATTATCATACTGGCGCTGATGATATTATTGATGATGTACAAGGTGGAATAGGTGGAGCACCAACAGGTGAAAGTGGTACGGGTACAGGTTCGCATTATTCGACAGACAGAAAAAGAAAACAAACGTCAATGGTATAGGAACACTTTGATAGAATTGAGGAAACAATAGAGGGGAAATTAATTCGTCGAGCAGTATGTAAACATTGCGGTTCCTGTTTAACATGTGCAAGTACAAGTGGGACGGGACATCTTCGTCGACATGTTACTGATTACTGTAAAAAAATTCCACATGAACTTAGAGGACAAAAACAAATTGTATTCACCAGATCGCGATCTGTTGGTCCAGGTGCCACTTCAGCAAGAGGTCCGAGCGGTTCTGGACATATGGGAGAAATGTCAACTTTTATGTACGATCAAATGAAAGTGCGAGATTACATGCCAAGGTATGTCGTTGCTTCTGATTAACCTTTTAGTTATGCAGAAGATGAAATTTTAGAATGGATGATGCAAAATAGTATTCAACCAGCATTTAGAAGAATTCCTAAGTCAACTCTTAGGTCAGATATATTGAGAAATTATGAATTAATGAAAATAAAAATTATTGGAGAATTAAGTAATTTTAATGGTGTTATTTCAATAACTTTTGATTTATGGATTGCTACAAATCAACGTATAGGGTATCTTTGTGCAACTGCTCATTATATTAATTCTGATTGGTAATTATGCAAAAAAGTTATTGCATTTAGAAATTTAGAATATCCACATAATGGTCTTGCAATTTATCGTTCATTAGCAAATATTTTTGATGAATATAAAATTAATAATTCTATTTTTTCAATTACTTTAAATAATGCTAAAAATAATAATAAAGTTATTGAATATATGTATAATCATTTATCTCCTCCATTTAATGAAAAATTATTTCAGTTAGGTGTGCATGTCATATTATTAATTTAATCGCTCAAGATGACTTGAGTTTGACAAAAAAATATTTAGAAGTAATTAGACATGCCATTGCATATATTTCATCATCCCCATCACGGGTACAAGCATATCATCAATTATGTAAATCAATGGGGTTAATAAGGAAAAAATTAAAAATAGATATTAGCACTAGGTGGAATTCAACATATCTCATGTTGAAAGCATGCGAAGGGTATGAAGTTCCTATAACACGATACTTCAATACGCAACCAATGGATTCGCAAGATTCTATTTTTTTGACAGATCAAGATTGAGAAATAGCTATGACTTTAATGAACTTGTTAGAGCCATTGAAAACAGCCACAGATCATTGCTCATGTGTGTATTATCTAACAACTTGTTCTATAATATATAGTATGGTAGAAATAAGTGATATTTTTAAAGAACATAGGTATCGTCACTCTCATAATGCTTTTCAAAATATATGTATGCAAATGGAACAAAAATTTAAAAAATATTGGAGTGAAATTCCTTTACTTTATTCTGCAGCTACTATTTTAGATCCTAGGGCAAAAACTAATGGATTACAAAATTTATTTGATATTATTAATGAAAATTTGTCAATTAATAGCAATGTAAATTCTGTTGAATATGTTCAAGAATTTTTATTTGATATGTATAGTATTTATGAACAAAAATATGGAAAAACTGAACAAAGTTCTGCACCAGAGGTAAGTTCTGGTAGTTCAGGTAAAAAAAAGTCACGCATATAGTTTTTATTGCGCAAAGGTAAACAAACTGTTAGTCAAAGTACAAATTATAGTCAATTTTACAATTATACAAATATTGACCATTATCCTGAAATTGTTCAAAGATATAATACTGAAAAACTAGATATTTTGGCATGGTGGAAAGACAATGCAGAAACATTTCCTGTGCTTGCAGCCATGACTCGAGATCTACTAACACCTCCGGTATCAACTGTAGCATCGGAATCCGCTTTTAGTGCAGGGGGATGCGTGCTGGATGATAGACGATCCAATTTACATCCAAATATGGTCGAAACGATAATGTGCATGAAAGATTGGATCAACGCTGATTTTAAATTACAGAATCATGTGACAGAAGATGTCTTTGAAGAATTCAAAGATTTGAATGTAGAAGATGAATAGATAAATATTATATAGTAGATAAATTTTATTTATGTTTTGTAATTTATACAATATGTAAATTAATTTAATTATATTTTATTAACAATTTATAATATTTTTTATCATGTAACCACGGTATTCCTCCGCCATAAGTGAGAGATTATAAATAAAATATTCGGGGTATTGTCCTCGATTTTAATAATTAAAAAATAATTTGTGTTTAAAAATTTTAATTAAAATTTTTTTTAAATATTTAATAAGGCCCGACCCGACCCATTTAATAAGGCCCGGCCCGAAGGCCCGTTTCTGTTTGGGCCTCGGGCCCGGCCCGGCCCATCAGCCCAACGGGCCGAGCTGGAGTCGACCCGGCCTGACCCATTGACGTCTCTAGTCGAAAGAAAACCGCATCCAATTGAAATCGTTTTTTTTTTTTGGGTCATTATTGGGAGAAAGGAAAGTGCACTGTCAGCAACCCTCGTGCAGAGGCCCTGCCATTCTTCCCTGAACCTGGCCGAATCCCGACCTACGTTACCCAAGGGGACTTGGCAATATGCCCAATAAAGAATAACTAGTAGAATCTACCTGTATTTTAACCAAAAAATTGGCACCAATGAAATTTGCCCTTAAATCCAGAAAATTTGGCAGTCCAAATAACCAATGTTACATCCCAGATAAATTATTGAGTATAAGAACAGCATTCTACAAAAGAATATTGAATCCCTTCTTACTCTCATCTTGCTTTTCTACCACTAAAAATGGCATCCGCGAAACTCTAGATAAAATGAATAACCATCCAACTATAACATGCTACAGTCATTAAAACTTTGCACTTTTCTTTTGAAAGAATTTCAAAACTAATAGCTGGTTAAAACAGTACTCAATAGTAACACAATCTGATTCGCTTACATGGAAGGGGACCATGGTATCAACTTTATTGTCATTTCTTGGGGGGCTCTGCAGTGAAAATAATGGGTCAACAAAATGTTTACTTGTGTTCTCCAGAAGGTGCATCACCCTTTCCCTCTAATAATCGAGGGGAATTTGTTTCTTGAGTACCATCATTGGGCATGTTATCAAGTATGCTCTTATACATAGAGATAGCTTGGGCTATCATGTTTGCAGGATTGGAAGCAGCACTAGGAAGCAACATCGTGGTACCCTACAAAAGAGTGGAATGGCAGGAAAATATAGGGAAAACTTCAGTAACACAATAATTTATTGGTAAACAATAAGGTACATGATTCTTGATAGTTCATTTTTTTCACCTCCTTGGCGATATTACTAAAAGCTTGAATATATTGCTCAGCGATTCTCAAACTTGCTGCCTGTAAATCATATCAAAATTTTGATCATTTATTAAGATTAGACATAAGCATGATAGATTGATCATATAAATACATTTAAAAAAAAAAAGTTAGCCCTACCACTTCATATTTCAAATAACTGTAAAAACAGTATAGAGCATATACCAACTTCAACATTCAGACTGATTTTCAAGACAGTAATTCCTCAAGAATAAGAACATTTATAATTTAATCATTATTTTTTTGGTTAGTGCTGTGTTGTCTTAGTGTGAGTTCGAATTCCAAAACCAAAAGTAATCTATCCATATCATACCTCTTGTCTCTCGAGAACACTAGCAAGTAGAGAGTGCTATTAACAAGTCTACATATATGACATAGCATGTGAGTATAAAATTACCCATGGATTATCAATATTGTCGTGTCTAGATCATTATAAACATTTCCAAATATCATAGCGTCAGTGTAACCCCAATGGGATAGGGAACAATGCAGATTGAAAATATGCAATAAAAAATTCTATTTCCACCCTCACAGTGAAGGCATCAAGAATGAAACCAAAATCCGGATTAGAGAACAGCACCTCAACTCCCCCATTTTCATTTAGGGCTTGTGACACCATGGCCAGACCTTTGGCAGTTGCATGAGCTTTAGCAATAATGGCTTCTGCTTCACCTGAAGTAGCATATGAAATTTAGGAAGTCAACAGCCATCAGTTTCGGAAAATCATAATCAAGACAGACCAAATTAATTTCAAAATTACTTTGGGTTGACTCCAATGCAATCAGTATGGTTAAGAAAATGGATTACTACATAATTAACAGAAATGACGAGGTAGCCAGTAGAAAAGCACATGAACAAACACCTTCAATAAAAACTTAAGCAGAATTTATATGCAAATCTTTACATAATACTAAATATCATGAATGCCATATGAAATAAGACTTTCTTTTTTATTAAATTGAACCATGCTTTTACATTATACAAACAAGAAATTTATACAAAGAACTTAGAACCTAAAAGTAGTAAGAATTTGTACAAATAGGAAAACGGATACAAAAATGAAAAACAAAATAAAACACAATCAATACAATCCAAAAAACATTCAAAGCCCAGCTTTAGCACGGTTTTGGTTAAAATGTCTTCTTGTTGTGTGGATAATATGTAGGCTAGATTGATCCCTTCTATTTAAGAATTTTTTTATGTCCATTGGATAAGGTCCCAATCAAGATTGGCTACAATAGACAATAATATCTTGATAGAATTCAACTTTGATATTAGTGCAAAGATCTCTTCATAGTCAATCTCATAGGTTTGTGTAAAAGCTTTGGGCTACCAAACTTGCTTTGCACTGTTCAATACTACCATTAAATTTGTACTTGATAATGAACACCCAGTTGCACCCCACAATCTTCTTATTCTCAAGAAAATCTACCACATCCCATGTGCCATTGCCAATCAATACTCTCATTTTATCATGAACTGCTTTACTCCACTTTGGATCTTTCAGGCTTCTTGAGCGTATCTTGGAATATTCCCTTCATCAATTGGCATAGTAGATCTCTGAAACTGAGAAACATTCTAGAATATGTCAGAAAGCTTGAAAGTGGATCTTTAGTAGAAGATCCCCTTCCTTCCTAAGAGCAATAGGAAGACCTAAATCGTTTGTTGGCACCGATACCTCTTTAGAACTTCACTCTGATTTAGATGTTTAGTAGTGCTGAGAAACTAGTTTTTGTCTTTTTGAGTAAACTAAAATCAGTTTCTCAATATTCGAACTTCCTTTTTGAATAGTCAATGATTTGTGTTCAAGTATCAGTTTGGGTGACTCAAGAAAAACTTAATTCCAAACTATTACAAGTTGACTTGGGATGGAATAGTCTTGTTCAATCCCAATGGTTACACTGTTACAGGCTAACTTGGGACGGAAGGGTCTTGAGGATGACTTGAGAGTTCATAACTTGGAATGGGACAAGAAATTGGTAGTGCTATTGTAAGGTCCCAATGTTTCTCTTCTCTCCCTTTGAAAAGCAACATGGGAAAAGTAGTTTGTATCTTAAGAAATGAGATAAATGAAGTTACAAAGATTTTACATGTAGAGTGTTGTAGTATTTATATCCTTTTTGTGTTAGTGAATATCCAACAAAAATAAATTTTTAATTCTTTAGGTTGGAGTTTTTGACGGTGGGGATATTGGTTATGGACATGGGCAATACACCTAAATATTTTAGGTAGAAGAGAGTTTTATAATTGAAAATGAGGGTAATGAAACAAAAGAACACTTAATGGAGTTCAAAATTGAAGGATTTTGGAAGATAATCGGTTAATTAGGTATGAGATGGTAAGAATAGCTACACCTCAATAGAAATTAGGGACAAAGCTAGAAAACATTGAAGATCGAGCAACCTCAAGAAAGTGCCGGTTCTCTCTCTCAACAACTCCATTTTGTTGGAGTGTATAAGCTCAAGTGTTTTGGTGTAGGCTGCCAAGCGAGTTCAAGTATTCGGTAAGGTCATGTGAGAAATACTTTTGACCATTATCAATATGGAGAATATAAATGGTTGTTTAAACATTCATGATCCGTTTGTGAAAGGTTTTGAAAATAGTGCTAACTTCAGATTTTTCCTTTATCAGATAAACCCGACATACCCTTGGATGATTATCAATGAATGTCACAAACCACCGAATACCAAATACGTTTGTTATTTTTGCTAAACTTCAAATATCACTATGGATCAAATGAAAGATGTAGAAGGATTATATGACTAGATAATGAGGACGGGATTGTTTTGCAAATATACAAGATTCAAATTGAAAATAAATTTTTCTTCAATTGTAAAAGGATGGTGATATAACTTCTAAAATATAAGATGCTAGAGTTACCAAGGTGTTTATGTCTAAGTATTGCATCTATATTAGAGATAACTATGGTTTATTACTGCTCGAGACATAGTAAAGCCCTTCCAATTCTTTAGCACTGCAAATCATCCATCCCATATATTGAACCTGAAACACACGATATGAGGGAGGAGAAAATTACTTTATAATTCATATCCTTGGTCAACCAACTAACCAACAAAAGTTGCACTTTAACTTTGGAACAAGCTACACTGAGTTTAATTTTATGATTGATAAGAAAAATCTCATTTTCCTACAAGTGAAGATGTTTTACCATCTACCACTGACACTTTAAAACTTCCATCACACTTAATATAGTCCAACATGTTATCCATATACCCAATCATATGATTAAAAGCTTCTGTATTTACAATCCAACAATTTCTAGTAAGCTTCTTTGATAAAAAGGATGGTTACCTATATCAACCATGGATGATGTGGATTTCAAGGTAATTTCTTCCATATACAATGTGAGCTTTATGAAGTTTTCCACAATGGGGATTTTTGTAATTTGTCATAGAAGTTGGCATTAACCGATCTGATGATGGCAACCAACCGGTTTTAAAGGAAATCAGCAAAATATGAAGATTCTAGTGACTATAGATGGCAAGATTTGTATCTAAGAAATTTGGTGGTGTATCTGCTTTTCTAGTAGCTAGTGTGGTTGTCTAGTACTTTCTATGATCTTTGAGAAGATATCTAGTGGTGTTTGTGCTTTTCCAATGACTGGTGTGATTGTCTAACAATTTCAAAGATCTGTGATGCTTTTTGGTAGGTTTTTGATCTTCCAGTAGGTGTCTAGTAAGATCATCAAACTCTCGGTGGCTTTTGTGCCTTTTCGATGATTTTTGTGGTTGTCTAAGGCTTCAATGCCTTTTTTGACAATGTCTGTGTTTATCTAAGGCATCTATGCCTTTTTCCAGTGACATCTATACTTTTTCCAATGGTTTTGTGCCTTTTAACAAAGTTTTTGACAATGCTTGTGATCGTCTAAAGCCTTTGACATTGGAGAAGAATTTTGGCCTCAGGAAAGAGGTTATGATACCATGAAACAAGTGTTTCTGTTTAAATAAATTGAACCATGCCTTTTCACTATACAAATAGGAAATTTATACAAAGAAATCAAGATCTAAAACTAGTAACTAGTAAGAATCTATGCTAATAGGAAAACAAAATAAGAGACAATCAGTAACTTCGAAAAACTTGATCTATGTTCCGACACCATATAAAGCTTCCACCATTGCAACATCATCTAATATCATGCTAACTGTATATTGTTTCATTTTGCAGTTTTTTATTATACTGAACAAATTACTCATGAATTATGAATCTAGATTTACTTATGCTAAGCATTGGAAGTGATAAGCATATAATCCATGATTTACATCAAAAGAATAACCGACCTTGTGCCCTGTTCACCTGATCCATCTTTGCAGCTTCAGATGCTAAGATCACTGCACTTTTCTTGCCATCAGCAATATTAATATGGGCCTGTCTTTCTCCTGTTACATATTGCAAAAAATCATTAGGCAAAAATTAACAACTCTGCCATATTGATAAAAAAAGGTTTGCAATACTCATTAACATTAAAACAGCATTACCTTCCGATTCCAAAATTTGAGCTCTCTTTTTACGCTCAGCTTCTGCCTGCATCTCCATCGCCGCCCGCACTCCACGAGGTGGAGATATATCCCCTAATGAAATAAAAGCCAGTGCACAATAAGAATCTCAAAAACCAAAAGATGCAATCCATAAATTAAACTCAAATGAGAAACAAGAAGTGACTCACTTATCTCATATCGAAGGCACTGCAGACCCCAGTCTTTCGCAGCCACATTGATTGCTTCCTGTGATGGAAATTCAAATTTCAGTACAATCCTTAGACAAAAAAAAAAAACCCCATTTGATATAAATTTAAAACAGGATATACAAAGAATTCTACGAAAACACGTTTAGATCGGTATAAGTCTGAAATGTTTTCAAAATAAGTTTTTGACAATTTCCAAAAACCAGAGTGAAATTTAAAAAAACCAAAAAAAAAATGTCCTTTCTTTTTTCTACAACTTTTACCTCTATAGACTGTTTTTAAGAATTACATCAAACATATTTTCTCGTCACAAATTAAACAGGCACTAAATATATAAAGTGCATAAGGGTAAAGAAATGCGAAATTGACACAATCATTACACCAACACAGTATCACCTATTTAGTTTCTAACTTAAATGCAACTGAGAGGAAAAAAGATACAATGCACTTTTATTTTTCAAAACCATTCGTTTCCCATACAATTCTAGAAACTAATATTACATTGAAAAAAGAATAGGAAAAAAGCCATTTTTCTTTCCGTATGTTTTACCTCTAAAACCGCCTTTTGAATATTATATCAAATTATATTTTCAATCACAAACCAAATTATGATCCATCGGAAAAAATGAAGAAAAAATCATTAAAGTTACCACAATCTTGTCATTGAGAGTATCTCTTTCTGCAAAAGTCTTGTCAAGAGTAATCTTCCCAAGCTCACTTCTCATAGTGGTCTGCGCCAGCTGAATGACGGCGTAAATTGGATTCTCAACTCCATAAGACGCCAGTTTTGGATCCACAATCCTCACATAAAGCACCCCATCAATCAAAATACTAACATTATCCTTGGTAATTGCCGACTGGTCTGGAATTGGAATGGCTTCTTCTTTCAAAGAATGAACATAAGCTATTCGATCCACCAATGGAATCAAAAAATGAATCCCCGACGGCAGCGTTTTAACGTATTTCCCAAACCTTTCTATCACAAATGCTTTCTTTTCCGGAACTATTCTTACGCCCCAGTTCACCGGAGGCATTATCTCGTAATTTGAAGTGGGAGATCGCCCTGTACGGAGATTCCGTACATGGGTTGTGATGAAGACTGGAGAAAGTGACGATGAAGTGAAATTTGTGGCTGATGATCGGTGGAGACAGCGCAGAGATTTTGCTGCAGCGTTTAGTTTCCACATTTTGCAGAAATTAAAGAAGAGCTTGGTTGATTATTGGAGATGAAGAAAATTGGCTAAAGTCCTAGATAAACCTCTTAATTCTCTTCGAATTGTTTTCTCCTTCTCCAAGAAAAGTTATAATCTTGTTAATGGGCTGGACTGGACCTAAAAGGCCCATTTATTTGAATCTCACTAAGTTCCCATTAAATACACTAACTCGCAAAAGGTTCTTTAAGTTACAAAAAATAAAAAATTTCATATATAAGAAAATATAAATTTAAATCTTTTTTAATAATATATCAAAATCAAACTTTTAGTTTACCAGATTCAATAATTGTGGGATTGATCACTGTATCTGAAATTTGTCCTATTCGATGTGGTTAGTTCGTTTTCGAAAAATAGTGATCCCAATTGAATAAGGTTTTTCGTTATCAAAAAAGAAAAAACACTAACACTAGGGGTGTATTCAAAGCGAGCTGAAGTTGAGTTTGGCTTAAGTTGCATGAAACCAAGTTTGAACTCACTTCAAAGGAGCTCAACCTTTACTTGTTTTAAAAGAGTCAAACTCGAGTTTGAACTAGTTTTTGTTACTAAAATAACATCATTTTAATGTATATTAGTCAAAAAAATGTTGTTTTATATCAAATCTTTTAGACTTTATAACTTAACGATGTGAATACCTCTAAAGCTCGAACTTGCTTAAACTAAGCGCGTATTTTCAACTCGAGCTTCCAATCCTAACTAGCACCAATTAAGGTTTAAATTTTATCACATACTTCAATGGATTTGTGTGATCCAACATGTTGTTTAAGAGCCGTCAATGTGTGAAAAAACAAGAAAAACATGCAGTTGAAGAGCTCTTGGAATCGAGAAAGCCATACGTGAAAGATAGCTTTTTTTTTTTTTTTCCCAAAAAATGCCTTTAAATTTACTCCATCTGCTTCCCTTCACTGATTATGCTATGTGATTTGAATCTCTCTAATAAATGAATTGTTTCACCTTTCCACTGCACATGATTTTCTTCAGTCACATTTCCACTCTCAAACACACACATTACTCATTGAATGCCACGAAATGAGGCTCAAATCGAATCCTTTAGGCCAAATAGATTTTTCACAACCTCGAGAGCTTGCTAAAGGTCTTTCATTGAGAGTCCTTTTCTGGGTAATTTTGTATGTATTTAAAACTAATAATGGGCTCAAATAGAGTTTAAGTGGGGCTTGAATCACAATACTGATAGTTTGATAAAACTTAGGGAGTCAACTATAAACAAACTTAATATTCACAAAATTACAAACAAGAAAATAAATAATATCTAAGATTGGTATAGTTGGAGACTTGGTTTCCATTTGTCTAAAGGTTGTAGGACCTTTTCCCACGCAAAGTTTATTCTTTTCTCAAATTCTCATTTATTATATTTAAAAAATTTAAATACTTACCTGTTATTTATTAATTTCATTAGTTTTAAGAGTAAAATCATTATTTAACTAATAATATTAAAAAAATAAAATTTTATCATTTTTTTAATCTTTAAACCTTAAAAACTAATAATTTCTCTTAGCGTAATTTTAAAAAGTAATTTTCCCCCTATGGTTTATTTTTCATTCTTTGATCGCTCCCTTTGGTGTCATCTTCCGTAACCTTTCCTTCCGGCAGTCTCTCTTCCCTTATCTTTTCCTCCAACCGACCATCAAACTTAGGAGACAAAGATGAGATCTCATGGCTTGCACAAGTCCTAAGCACGTTCAGATTTACCAAATTCTCTTTAAGTGTTTTTTAACAACTAAGAAAAGAGAAAAGAGAAAAAATGAAAGAAAAAGAAGATGATAAGAAAGAAAAAAGACTGGTGTTATGCACACTTATAAGTAATTAGGCTGCAAATCTAATTTGTTCATATTATTAGAATTGTAAATAATATTAACCTTACTATATATTGTTTTAAAAAAAAAAGTGACAAAAATAATTGTTACAATTAAGGTTTAACTTTAATGAATGGGTGGGAAAATGGATTTTCCAAAGTTTAAAGGTGGTGAGTTATTTCATCAAAGTTTGGGTGGGAAACAATCATTGGGCCTCCTTAGAGTGTTAAAAATAGGTTCTCCATTAAGGAATCTTACCAACAAACAGAAGAACCCTCTAACTACGCATTTGAAACCATTTTAGTTCATTTTCATTTAATAATGCTCCCTTTCATTTATTATTTCTTGTGCTTTCTCTCACTTTCCTTTCAACATTCAAAGTGAAAAAGAAAGAAAGTGTGAGAGATGACTTGGGTTGGTGTTCTTCACAAATGGTTTGTTTTGTCTCAAGATATTCTGAGTATGCTGTTAGTGCAATTACTCATGACAGGAATGCAAATTCTCTCAAAAATCATATTGAATCAAGGGATTTTCATCTTTGCTTTAATGACTTATCGACATATTGTAGCTGCCTTTTGTGTTGCTCCTTTTGCTTTCTTCTTTGAAAGGTTTGTTTTTTTCATTTTTTTAAATACATTTTACTCATTTTTTTGGCATCTTTTCTTCTTAACATTCTGGTGAACGATGAGACTGTTGCTTTGCAGGGGTATCATATCAAAACTTAACCTTTCTGTTTGCTTTTGGCTCTTCATCAATGCCTTAACTGGGTAAGTCTTGTTCATCCGTTTTTCAGGTTTTGCATATTTAATAGAAAATTTATTAGTAAAAACATCATATATGCCAGTTTATTATTGTATATAATTGGAAAAAAAAATTAACTGGCTATATAATTTGAGGGAAAGTTTTTACTGATTAGGAAAAACATATGTAAGCCAGCTCATTATTATACACAACTAGGAAAAAAATTGATTGGCTATGTAATTTTGGGAAAAAGTTATTGATTTAGTAGGGCAAAATTTATTTATTTAGTAGAAAAAAACTGATAGGTATACCAAACTTTATTGACTTTGTAACGCGGAAATGTGAACAATATCCATTTTTACATTGCACAGAAATTAAATTCCAACAAAGGCTTAATTGTGGGGAGAAAAATGAATGACCATGGTTTTAGGGTTTAAAAAAAAAAAAAACTATATGCTAAAATCATATGTACAATTTTGTACGTAACATATCATTGATTATGTATAAAATTATGTACGTTATTTGCGCACATAGGATTACTCTAATGTATTTTGTATATCAATGATGACGGGAATAGAAATAAAAAGGCCAAAAGACTTATTCCCACCCAACATTTTATGCAAACTCAAATTTACACTCGTTAATTTTTTAAAATTCAAATACCTACTCATATGTTAAATTTTGTTTTGACAGTTAGATATAAATTTATCATTTAACAAAAATATTTAAAAAACTAAAAATTTATCAATTTTCCCCTCCAATTTAATTTTCTAACAAATTTCCCTTATCCAAAGTTGAAAAAACGAACATTTTCCTCTTAGAGTTTTTCTAACCACCATTGTTGAGGTCTGAAATGGTGACAGTTGAGTTCTCTCTCCCTTCCGGCTTCTCTCTTCCTCCTGGTCGATCCCCAGTCATCACCAATCGATGATGATGTTTCTTTTCATCCTGACGAAGAGAATCAAGACGGGTGTACGGTTAAAAAAGTGCGTCTATAAATTTAGTTTTCTAAATAACCAAAAAAGAAAATAAAAAAGCATTGTCTAAAGATCAGTTATGTTTTCTTTCTACGATAACCAAGAAGAATGAACTGTGCAAAAAATAATTCAATTTATCTATGTACTTAAAACTTAATGGTATACAATAGATCGAAAGTCCTACTTAATGCTACATTAATTCCCATTTAGGGTTTTTTTTCATGTAGGGTTTTGCATAAAGTATCTTTAATTAATTTCAAAGTCCTGCATACATTTCCAATTTAATAGTTTTAATGATTCATTTTACAGGATAACAGCAGCAATGGGACTATACTATTATGGTCTCCGAGAGACTACAGCTACATATGCAATCAACTACCTTAACTTACTACCGGTGGTCACATTTGTTTTCTCAGCAATTTTTCGGTACATTTCGTTGATCAATATTTAGAAATTTTTTCATGTATGATCAACAAGAGATTAATAAACATATTTTTTGTTCTGCAGAATAGAGAAACTGAGATTGAATACTAAGGAAGGAAAATGTAAGACATTGGGAACAATTTTATGTGCAGGAGGGGCAGTGTCTTGTAGTCTTTACAAGGGAAAATCATTTCATATTTTTCGTGACAAACTAAACCGTAAACTCTCACAAAATGTGCCATCTAAAGCGGACTGGACTGTAGGCTCTTTACTTTTAGTGGGGAGTTGCTTATGCTATGCTTCTTGGTATATGGTTCAGGTAATTCAACATTCTCTGTATATTTTATTACATTCTGGCCCTTGCATAGTCATTTTGCATCATTAGAGACAACAATGGTCAGGTATGAGTCGAATACTTTAATTTTCATCCTTATCCTTGAAATGGGGATAATGGAGAGACTCTTTTTCTCCTCTCATCTTTGCGGGAAAATTTTCCCACACTTTCCTTTTCTTATTACTGCTAAAAAAAATAATAAAATATTTATTATATGTTAAAACATATTTATAATAATTCACAAATTTTAAAAGGCCGTTTGATTTCAGTTTTTAAAGATTACCTTGATAATCTATCTTTTATTCCCTTGTTTGGTTTGTCAGTAATAAAAAATTACAGTAATCTTCCATTACCAATGCTGACGTGACAAGTCATATAGGTAGTAATTTGATTACCACCTTCACCTTAAATATTTAAAGATTAACAAGGTAATCTTGATTTTATTATAATTATATTATTATTTATTAGTTTTTTAAGACAAAAATAAATTTATTTTTAATTAATATGATAAATAATATAAAAAATATTTAAAAATAATTATATTCAAGGGTATTTAAGTAAAATAATTTACTAATAATCTTTTATTACCTTTAACCAAACATAATAATTATTTATACCTATTAAATTTTATCAAACATAATAATCATTTATACCCAGTAATCTTCTAAGTAATCTATCTTCAATGTAATCTTTCTATTTTTGTAATAAAACATTACCTAAACCGAACGCCCCCTAAAGATAATTCAATATGTAAAAATTTAGAGAATATGTTAGATATGAGATATATTTATCTCTATCTCTAACTATAAAGATTTTAGTCATCTTCGTCTTTGTTTTTATTGAAAAATTTTCTCTTTATTCGGAGAGAAACGGGTCAAAGATCCGATTTCACGGATTGAATTATCATCTCTATGCATAATTGCTTTTAGTGGATAAATGGTTTAACGATATGGAAAATGAGACAAAAATTTATTTTATATGAGTTTTTTCTTTCAGCATTTACTATTTGATAAGAGTTTAGGGTTTGTCAAGCAGGTGAAATTGTTGAAAATATTTCCATTCAAATATTCGGCAACCATGTTTACATGTATGGTAGCATCCTTGCAAGCGTTGGTAATAGGATTATGCTTACATTCGGATGTGGCTTCATGGAGGTTAGCTTGGGATCTAAAATTGGTTACTATATTTTACTCCGTAAGTTTGATTGACAAATTTCAAATTTTTAAAATTATTTTCGAGGATACCACAAGGGTTTCCAAAAAGGTAATGTGAAGTATTATTATCAAATTTTGCAGGGAGCACTGGCCACAGCGGCAAGCTTTTGTTTACTTTCAAGGGCAATTGCAAGGAGAGGGCCAATCTATCCTCCCATGTTCAATCCATTGTTACTGATTTTTGTAGCTGTTTTAGATGCTCTCCTACTTGGTCAAGCTATCACACTTGGAATGTACGTATAATCTATTTGAATAAATATATGTGTGTACAAACTGAGATGAGGTGATGGCTTTTCATTGGGTGATGTGATTATTTACGATTTTTCTCTCTTCAAAATCATCCAATGATATGTTATAATCTCAATTTGTACAAATAAGTTTATACATATAATTTAGGTTAGATTCAAATCGAATTTGTTTGAGTTTAAACTCGGTTTGAACGAGCTTGAAACAAGCTTAGCTCAAGCTTGAGTATAAGAATTCAATATTTTTTAGCTTGAGCTTTAATGGTATTAGGCTAGTTAAGCTTGCAAACTTGAAAATTTCAATACAAAACAATATTGTTTTGACTAAGATGCATTAAAATAATATCATTTTAATACCAAACTAAATTTAAAACCCAATTCCAGCTCGAGCTCAAATCCAACCCTACATATAATAATATTATTTAATCTATTTATGGTGATTTATTTTTCTTTCTCAGTTTCTAAAATTGATTTATGATTTCAGCTTGTTGGGCTCCCTTCTGATAGTAGCTGGGTTGTACTCCTTTTTGTGGGCAAAGTCAAAGGAGTTGAAACGAATGTCTCAAAAAAAGGCTCAAGGCGAAGAAGCTCTACCGACAACAGTTGATGAGCCCATGGTGATATCAACTTCTTCAAAACCTGAAGTTGAACTAGATTCTACTACAGACACAGTTAAGCCCTAAGTCATTTTATCCTAGTTTTTAGTGTAAAATATTTGGTAAAAAGCTATAACATTAGCTAGCCATCGTAATTTTGGTGTAATTTTGTTTTAAATTAAAATATATGTTGATGCCAAATCTAGGATTTCGTTATTTTCTAGAGATGGTAATTTCGATCTAATTTTAAAAACTTCAACCCTCTCGGACACTAATGAAGAGACTGTGACGAGGATGAAAAAAATTTCCGTAATAAGGGATAGGCCAGGGATGAAGATACATGTATTTCCGCCCTGCCTTCTCCACTGTCCCCATCCGCATCTTCGTCGTCATCCTTTTATGTTAATATATTTATTTAAAATATTAAAATATTTTTATAGTTTTAGATTATTTATATTTTTCAAATTTATTTAATTTTTTGTTATACTAATTAAAGTGATTAATTTATTATATTTGTGACATTTGAAATAGTAGATTTATTTTAATTTTATTATTTAATATATTTATATTGTGCTTATAAGATACAAAGAAGAGATTTTCCTTTACGGGTAGGGGGAGAGGATTGTTTCCTGCAAAGACAAACAGGGGATGGGGAGAGAATGGGGAATTATTTTCATTTTCATAATGGGGATGAGCCATGGACGGGGACAGGGATTGAGATCCTCTCCCTGTCCCTCTACATTGCCATTCCTATTATTTCCTCTCTCATAAATTCAAAAGCATATGATTACTGTTTAGCCCAAGAACCTCATATATTGACTTGTTAAAGTTATCAAATAACTTAATATATTTTAAAAACAATATTATATATATCTATTTTAAGTATATAAATATATACATATTTATGTATATCATTACATGATTGAGTATTATTTTATTTTGAATTCAAAATCATAATGATATATATAAGTATATACATATTTATATACTTAAAATAAATATACATAGTTTTATTGCCTTTTAAAATCAATTATGATATTATAACACTCTTCTCTTCTCTGGAAGTAGCATAAAAGATGCTACAAAACTTGACCATCATGCATGATTCAAAACTTAATATAATACTTTTGGGGAAATAACCATTTAACTTACCATAAACTTTATTAAATTGAACAACTCCACAACCTTAATTTAATTTATGACACAACAGTTTTCCAAAATTTCATATATGGCCCATCTTTATTATCATGAAACTAAGTAAAGATGAGAACTTGAAAAGAAGAATATTTACCATTTTATTATAAATATTTATATATTATGTATAGTTATTTTTTTATGTAGTTGTGTTTATTCTAATTATTTTTTGTTTTAATATAAAATTTTATTTTATTTTTGGTAGTAAGAACGAGATTTGATTTTTGAAATTATTAAAGTGTCGTAAATGGTCTTGGTATGTAATTTCTTGAGTCATATGTAAACAATGCACAGTGTTATGTTGTGTTTTTTTTTCTTAATTTATTATAGATTATGTAATTTAGTGAATAAATTGAAACATTTAATGTAATTATTACATAACTTTTGGTCAATTTAGATTGTGCTTATGTCAGGGTAGAGTTAAGGCATTCTAATCCAAAATCTGACATAACATAATATAAATAGGATCCAAGTGAGGGTAGGGCCAAGTGAGGAGAAGATAAATATATCCCTATTCTTAATTTATTTTTAATTATAAAGGAATTTTTTTATCGTTTTTTTTCAATTTTTATCAAAAAAAAAAAATTTCCTGAAAGCCCTAATTTTGAACCAAAATTATAGTCTCTGAATTAAGTTGCGTAAAGAAATTAATAATCATTAATTGTTGTTTGTTGCGGCGGCAGATTCTCAACTTTCGGCGCAAACTTGGTAACCAATCAACAAATTTTCTCGGCTCCACTTTAATTATTTATTAATTTATTTTTGAAAATAAATTAATATAAACAAATATAAGACGAGAATGAGTATGTATGATTGTGTGTGTGTTTTGTTTGAGTGCAAAGGAACAGTGTGGACCATACGATTACAACAATGGATGGAGCAGATTATAGGAATTAAATAATTGGCCAAAGGACTGTTTCCCACCCAAACTATGCTAAAATCTTAAAGTTTCCCCCATTAACTATAGAAATACCGTTTACCCACCAATGACCGGTTAAATTTAATAGAACTCTAACACCTAAAAATTGTATCTCTTTTTGCTGGCTTAAACTTTAAAAGCTAAAAGTTTCCCCCAGCCTAAGTTTTAAAAAATGACAGTTTCACCCTAGGGTTTCGTTTTGAAATCTCCGACAACATCTTCGCCTCTATTACTGACGGTCTCTCCCTCCCGAAGTATCCTCTCCTTCCAGCAATCTCTTTTCTCCCATTTGGACGCTTGATCAACATCGAAGAAGCCTTGGGTGTTGTCTTCGTTTGAGAAGACGAAGAACTTCGTCTCCCAAGGTTTCTCCGACGTCGATCGAACATCCAAATGGGAGAAAGAGATCGTCGAAAGGAGAAAATACTTTGGGAGGGAGAGGTCGTCGGCAATGGAGCTGGAGATGTCGTCAGAGATTTTAAAACGAAACCCTAGGGTGAAACTACCATTTTTTAAAACTTAGATTGGGAGAAAATTTTAGTTGTTAAAGTTTTGGGGGGCAAAAATAGATTATATTTTAGTTTATTTTTAATATTATAGAGAAAATGACTATTTTACCCTTATCACTGTTAATTTTAACTGCTTATGGGTGCGCAAACGGTATTTCTATAGTTAATGGGAGGAACTTTGGGACTTCAGCATAGTTTAGGTAGGAAATAGTTGTTTGGCCTAACTAATTTTGAAAATGTAGGATTAATTGTCATATACCCCTAACATTTTCATAAAGGCCAAAGGACTTATTCCCACCTAAGTATAGGAACGTTTTTAAAATCATATCAATAAGGTTTGAAAATTTAAAATCTCATCTATGAGTAAATTATTATTAAATTTTTTTATTAAAGATAGGAATAAAATTATTATTTTATTAATAATATTAAAAAATAAATTTTATTATATTTTCTCTAAAGTTTTAAAAATAAACAACTTTATTTCTGTTTAAAATTTTTTAGCTTTTAAAATTAACATATTTCCTCTCAAAACCGAAGATTTATTTTTCAGATGCTCTCCAGTTATCAAAGACAAAGCCGTCAATTAGAGAGAAAACATCAAAGAGAGAGACAACACTGAAGGGAGAGAGATTAGTTGTCATTTGTTGGAAATTCACTGATAAAATTTGAACCTTAAATAGGAAAAAAA
The DNA here is from genome assembly GCF_011075055.1 of Mangifera indica. Lineage (NCBI taxonomy): Eukaryota > Viridiplantae > Streptophyta > Magnoliopsida > Sapindales > Anacardiaceae > Mangifera > Mangifera indica. The sequence continues at coordinate 23,136,883 of NC_058137.1, read as the reverse complement.
TATTATTTTTTAAAATTTAATTTTAAAAAAATTGTTAATTTTTTAAATTAAAAGGGTAAAATAATATTTTTTTATTTTTTAAATATTATTCTTAAATAATTATTTTAACCATAATTCTAACTAAAAATTTTAATAGATTTTAGATTATGGAATAAGTGTTTGGGTTTTTAAAAATAAGAGAGGGGAGTTTGAGGTTTTACCATAACTTTGGGCGGTCATATGTCTTTTGGCCACTTTTTTGTAGTCGTTTTTTAGTAAAATGGGATTACCAAACCAAACCTAAAAGGCGAAAAATGGAGAAGGCGAATGAAGCGGCAGTTTTTTAGCAAAGACTATAAATGAAAGACAGCAATTCCACTGACATTTCAAACAAACAAACCCAAAAAAAAAAATCCTTCGAAGAAATTTCCGTTGTTGCCCATAATTTCATTAACAAAACAATTTTTCGTTTTCGATTCTTTGAAAACATACAATCACAGCTACTCAAGGCGGTGGCTACGTTTCAAACCACAACATCGGCATCCCACTTCCTCTTTTAACAAATATTATTATTCTAAGTATTCAGAACTAGAAGAATGAGGAGAAAAATGAAAGGAAGGATTTCAAGAATTGGAAGTTATGCAATAGCTTCTTCAATCAGAGACCACAATCAACATCAACAGCCATGCATTACTTGTACTACGTTCAACATTCTTGCTCCTATTTACAAGCGTCTCTCCAATGAGGTTTTGTTTTATTGTGTTCTTATTGTTATTTTACATTTTTATGAGATGGGTTTGTTTTAAATGTGTATATTAATGTTCAGGATCCAAGTTGCCGTGAAAGTGACTATAGGGGATATTGGTTGGCCAGGAATCAAAGAATTTTGGACGTCTTGTTATATGAAAGATCTTCCATTATTTGTCTTCAGGTTTGTAATTGTTCTTTTTTTTTTTTAATTTGTTTTGGATTTTTTAAATGAATTTAGTATAATCATATAATGGATTTGAATTGGTTTATTCAGGAGTTTTGGGTGGGAAATGAAGAGCTTGTTAATATTTATGAGAAGAGATTAGGGGATGCTGGCTACCTCCATTTCAAATTGGGCCGAACCAACAATCGCGGTGATGGTATTTTCTTTCCGTTCATTATGTATTTTTACTTTGCTGTATTGATTAGTCGTATTTATATAAATAGTATTGGACTTTGTTAATTTTGCCGAAGATGGGTTATGACTATTTTGTAGCCAAATTTGAAGAAATACAAAATTATAGTGGTAAATTTTTGATAGGATAACCAGTAAATGTCTATAAAAAGGAGTTCGAGAGAGTTCGTTTTTACCCTGCAGAAATATGACATTTTTGAAAGTTTCAGTTTTTATATGAATTATCAAAGGTGATGTGAGCTGAATCATTTCGTGTTTGTTCCAACTCAAAAGTTTTTAGACGGGGGAAGGTGTTTTTAGCAGGCCTAAATGGATGTTTTAAACGAATAATCAAAGTTATGTTGTAGCATGATTTTTTTTATTTCTTTTAGCTTAATGTGTGTTTCTTGCTGTTGGTAGGTCTGCTGACTGCTGTGCACAAGGACTACTTCAGAATTATCAACTATAGGCAATTGCTTTTTAATGATTGTGGAGATCGTGTTGCTCAGTTGTTACATGTTGAATTAGTAGCCCCCTTTTCACAGTGTCGAAGTGGCGATGTTCGGCAAGAACTTCTTATTGTGAATACCCACTTGTTATTTCCTCATGATTCTAGTCTCTGTATAGTACGATTGCATCAGGTGAATTGATTATCCGTTTCTGTGTTCTGGCTTATATCTTAACAGCTACAGCTCAAGTAGCCATACCACTTGCCTTTGCGTCTTATTTTAATACTCATACTTGCTTTTATGTTTAGGTATACAAAATTCTGCGACATGTGGAATCATATCAGAAAGAGTACAATCTTAATCCCATTCCCATCATTCTATGCGGGTAAATATTTGATATTACCAAACTTCCATTTGAATTTTTTCCCTGATCTTGTTGACCTGTACTCATGTGCTTTCTTTGGCTTGAATTTTGTAATTTGTATAGTGATTGGAATGGCAGCAAACGTGGGCATGTTTACAAGTTCCTCAGATCCCAGGGTTTTGTATCATCGTATGATACTGCTCACCAGTACACAGATGCAGATGCACATAAGGTCATTATCTTCATGTTCACATATTGAGTCTTATCTCTATTTGGTAGAAAAAACTCACCTAGGCGTTCAATTGTTTATTATGTTACTCATATCTTTCCTCGTGTTTCACATAGTGGGTTAGCCACCTCAATCATCGGGGCAACATATGTGGTGTGGATTTTATATGGCTTCTTAATCCCAACAAATACCGTAAATTACTAAAAACAAGCTGGAGTGAAGCAGTATTTGGCATGTTTAAGGTCAGATTTTCTCTTCTATCACCATAGTTTTTCCAAGAATCACATTGGCCTTTATATGTGTTTGAAATGCCCAGTTTCCTGTGCAAAATATCCAGGATACAATTTTATTGTTTGAATTTGGGATGCCAATTTTAGTGGCATAAGAATAAGAAGTTAAATTTAAAAGAATTTTTTCCAGTTTCTTCATAAGTAGTGCGTTGTGAGGTGATTTGGGCAATGATTAGCAATTCTTGGAGAAGTGAATCACTATTTTAAATCCTTCTGGCTTCTTTCATAGTTTGTTCGGACAGCCCTTGTTAAATGGTTACAATGCTAGGAGCTTGCAGAGGACTTCTGAATAAAGAATATTGAGGTGGGGATTGGGATTTTTTCTTGATGCATTAGAGTCTATAGATATTCCCTCCATGATGGGAAACAATTGTTTTGGTTGACCTAGTTGGAGATTAATGTCTCTTTATTGTGGATTTCATATTCACTTTCTACTTCTCACCTTGAACAAGATTGTGAGTGTTAAATTCAATATCTAATTTTGATCCACTTTGGGTCACATTTGTCCTGTCTGTCAATTAAAACAATTGATGAAGATGCCCTTCCTAAATTCAGTGTAAGCTTGTAAGACATTATACATTTATTATTACTCTTGCTCATGAAGCAGGCAGGCATGTGTCATAAGTCTATATCCACAAAAGCCTGCATATTTTTCCAGAATTGTTGCAAGTTAAATAATTTGTGTGATATGCTTTCTAGCTGTGAGCAATTTACACAAGATGGTGGCCAGACTTCACATTTACTTTAAAGTTTGAATAATTCATTATTTAACTTGACAAGTTTTGTCTATTCTTATTGATTTGTGGTTGATTTATATGGGACATTTATGCATTTATTAGCCTCCTGATTAGAATAGAGCACCACTTAGCCTAATTTTTTTTTTAACTGGAAAAGGAGAATTAATGGTTTCACTTTACAGTATTCATATCTAAAATATGAGATATAATTGGAAAGAGTACCTTCTTGGCCTTTGTTCTCTGATCATGTGCCTTTCTTATCTTCAGTATCTACTTCGGAAAGCTTCTCTTACAGAAGATGATGCATTTGCCTTTTTAAAGGCTGATAATGATGGTGACTACATTACCTGCTCAGGTTTCTGTGAAGTTCTTCAACAGGTGTCAATTATTCATTATATCAGAAAGACTCATTTTCTTTTCATTATCATGCATTGTTTCTGAGTGTGGTTCTCCATGTGTCATTCTTCAGCTTAATTTAACTGGCCATTGCCATGGTCTCACTGTAGAAGAGACTAAGGATTTGTGGGTCCAAGCAGACATCGATGGAAACGGTGTTGTTGATTATAAAGAATTTAAGGTAATTTCTTTAAAAACTGTTCTACATAGTTCATATTTGGTTGAGGCATTTGGAGCATGATGGAGATATGCAGATGTGATGGAGATTCCTCTAGAAACCTACAGAGATTTATATGCAACACTTAAGTAGGATTTAGATCATAGTTATAATCACATTTAAGAATTTTTATTGCTATCATTGGTTGGCATGTAGTGTTCTATTTGGAAAGACGAAATTAGTGAGTACTAAAGATTATTGCTTTCTTGCCCAATATCTACTCTTAAATTCTTTCTTTTTCTTTCTTTCCTCATGTTCGTCTCTCGTCTCCAACATAAAAAATGTAATCTCTGCTAAATTCCTAACCAATTTAAAATTTCTGCAAGTTTAATACTTGGTAGTACATATCTTTCATGTTCTTACATATTGTGAACCTGATGAGTTTCAGATGATTAGAACTGATATAGGTTTTCTTCACTGCTGGGTTTACTTTGGCTTCTGTAAATAGATGTCAAACTGTCAACACCATTACCTTATCAGTTCTTACAAATGATGATGTTTCATGAAACAATTTATTTTAAGCAATGATGATGATGCACTCACAGTTTGGAGTGTTTGCCTTGCAGCAACGGATTTGGAATCCTACATCATCAGATCAAGGAGATGAAATTGGTAGTGAAGTCAGAGAAGGTGTTGTAAAGGGTAATCAGGAGCAAACAATTGGTTTTAGCGTGAAGAATGCAGTTCTCTTCCCTCCTGAAGTGGAGAAAGGAAGATGGCCTGAAAATTATTCTCTTTCTGATCATGCTCGACTCACTGTAGTGTTCTCCCCAATAAGAATGCCCTGTTCTCGGTTATCCTGATGAACCTCATACAGATCACAACTTTGGTTGGACTTTTCACAGAAAGCACAGATGTACAAATTAAACAAGTAGAAAGCCATGAAAGGTTTGTGCAGTGGATCCTTAAACGGCCATTGGATTCTTCCTTGGAGGCCTAAGTATTCGACTATCTGAGCAATGCTTAACAATTCTGTCATCACACCAATTTGCAAAGGTTGTTCAATCATCCAAAGGTATTTCAGACTAGTCATCACATATTGCTCTCCTCTTTTTGTTAGAGCTCTGGTTCATTTTGCAGGTTAAACATGGAAAAAGAAGGAAATGGGATAATGGTGCATGGTCAGACTAGTCATTGCCTTGAGAATTAACACGAGTTTTGTTATAGCAAGTGGGATATTGATGAAGAAAATTTTTTAGTGTACAGATCATGTAAAATTTATATATTCATTAGCTTGTTACTATTACATAATGTGCAGCTCAGTTTTCATGCTGACTTTCACATGTTATGAGAATTGAAATTGCTATTGAAGCCTTTTAAAATGTGGATTACTGCATCTTTCACACACACACACACACACACACATATATATATATATATATTTGCAGAAATTCTACTGATACTTTTTTAATTTTTTAAGACAAAAAGGGCTCTCGTATTCATATAAATAAAGTGGTTGACGTCAATCAAGATGGCAAGACTAAACAAATACGTATTTTTCGAATGTCAATCCTCTATTTATTAAATTCAATTTGAGAAGGACAGCTAAAAGCTACAAATTTAGTGGAGGTTTTTAAAAGTTTGAAGAAGCAAAAAGAATTCAATTACGTATAGAAATGGGCTTTGCTCTTTCTTTACTACAAATTTAAAACTCGAAAAGAAATTCCAATTAAATTCATTTTGACAGTTGAAGATAGAAAGTTTTCTTATATTCTAAAAGTAGTATTTTTATATGAACAAAATAATAAATAGCCCTTCTCACTTTTCTAGCAAAGTTCTTTTTTTTTTAAATAATTAATTAAAGAGTTTTAAAAGTATAATAGAAGTTCTAATCCAAGACTTCTCTTTGAAAGTTTTAATGTTTTATCAATTTTGTTAATCTTCTTTTTCTTTCTTTATATATAAAAACCGTAGACCGAACAAATCAAAGATAAACTTTATTGTAGTACATCATATTAGGATCACTCAAATCCTAGATATTTACAAATGATTTTTGACCTTTCACCATTTAGGTTAACTCCTATGGTCAGATAATTATATTATATAATCACAAATTATATAGATTTTTAGTTGTACAAAGTTTTGTGAAGACTTTTAACACATTAAGAACGAAGAGGTCAATAATTGGATATCCTTCATAATCCTAAAACTCTGCAACGGAAAGGAAAAGCATAAAATTGCATATGAGCTTCTCTTTTTGTTTGCAATGAATAAAATATTAAAAGATAAATAAAAAGGGCAAAGTGGAGAATGAAAATAGTGAAAGATGAGAGCATGAATTGTTTTTTTAAAAACTTTAAGTTGATGCCTTAATTTAATGTTGATAATATTAGAAAGCAGGGCACCAACTTACATTTAAATTGGTAAAAGACTTTTATAGTAGATTTTGCACCTCTTTGTGTTGCATTCCTAACAGCCAATTAGGTGTAAGATGGCGTGTGATGAAATGCAACCGGATGCGACAATATGTAGATAGAAACTAAAATTTCTAATAATTATAGAAATTTTAATTACTATTACTATAGTGTATCTTACACAAAGCTCTGAATTACGTATAATAATTATAGTGAGATATCGTATCAACAATTTAGCACTAGAAAAATAACACAAACATATCTTATATCAGCAGTCTCTCACAAATCCTAACAATAGCTCACAATAGATGACATTGGAAAATATTAGACAATTGATATTTATATAGTCTTTCAACCTACATAAAATTGCTTATTCATCTTAAAGGTTACACGTTGCAATCCTAGTAAAGTATAATTCAAACCGTATAATGATCTCCCCAGTATTGTTCAATTAGCACGTGTGGGAGTTTTCGAAGATTCATGAATATTGTTGGGAATAAAAATAGTGACAAGTTTTTTAGTGAATTCATGAAAATTAGCGGAGAATCTTTAATAAGACATAAAATTAAAAGAGTAGGTTATCGAGAGATGTAAATATGAGATTTTACACTATTTTAAAGATGATACTAGCCTAAAAGTTAATTTAAATGGTTAAATAAAATAACCCTTTCGTAAAATGTTAAAATTCAAATAACAAAATCTTTAATATGAAAAATATATATTGATTAACTTAACTTAAGAGTAAATAATATTATATAATACACTTAATATAATAATTATAAATTTAATTAATTAGGTTTCCTACTTGTTCAGTAAAATGGCGCTGGATCCAAGTCATAAAAAAAAAAAAATTATCTGTTGGAGATGCTTCTGATTGGACATGTTCAAGAGGTGGACTTGAAGGTAGAGAATGTGAAGGATTTGATGGAGAAGTCAGGCAGGATCCAGATCATCACTACGAATAAGGGCAAACGGAAATAGGTTGCGTGGTTTGGAAGGAACATTTGGATATGAATTTTAAACAAGTTTTGACTGTTGACAACTTCACATAGAAGGGAAGCTAGCTTTATATTAATAAATAAAGAAGGGAGATATTTTGCAAAGTATGCACCATCATTATTTGAACAAGACAAGCAGACTGACAATTCCAACCATCTGATCTGAAGCTTTATAGTCAACGATCTAAGATTCTAGATCATTTTTATGTGCAGATAAGACATTATTGAAATTTCCCAATCAGCCCGGTCTCAAGTGCAAAAAAATGGCTTGGCTCAAAAGGGTTTGAGCGTTGTAGCAGGCCATGGATCAGCCCATGAGTCTTTCAAATCGTGCCATGGGTTTGGGTATCGAACCCACAAACTACCCAATATGATCGGTTTAAAGGTTGGTACGATCTGATCTTATATACATAAGACCTTTATCCTGGGTTTTATGTATTTTTTATATCAATCTAGTTCAAAAACTTATAATTATGTAGACCTTAGACCTGACATAGTCCTTAGGCTTAGTGGGTTGCATCGGAGCTGATCCAACCTATCCACTGACACTTCTAAAATTACCATTTTATGCAATAGAGCCAAAGTCAATCATTATATCAGACGGTGGTGGGAAAGTGGCAAGAACCAATCATGAAAGAAAATTTTGTGGTGGCATTGACACCGAAAGAATGCTAGAGGCAAAGAAAGAAAAACTTCTTAGGGCTTAGAGCTACGATACCATGTAAATTTTTGAAAAAGAAATTGTATTCTTGTTAGCTTTCTTTGTGTCTTACAATTAAATATACATAAGTACACACCAAAAACAAAATCATCAATTTGGGGAACAAAATAACATGGAAAAAAATGAAAAAGAACAAAAATATTTGATCAATTATTGTTCTTAATGCTTTCGCATCTTTGATCACCATTTACATAACTGAAATGAGAGTTGATTTAATGTAGTTAGCTTCTAATATCATGAATTAAATGAAGGCCAAAGGATTATTTTTCACCTAAGTTTTAGTTCAATCTCAAAAACATACTTGTAATAATTCAAACACTCATTTATGAGCTAACTTTTGTTAGAATTTTTGTTAGGAATAAAGATATAATCGTTTTTTTATTAATAATACTAAAAAAATATATAATTTTATCTTATTTTCTTTTCTCTCCCTCCCTCCAGTTTTGAAAACTCTCATTTCACCCAGCGTCACCCTTGAAAAGTAGCATCATTCATTTCTCAACTTAAACTAGAGAATTTCATAGAACTTAATTTACACACTTTCATACATCTAAATTCACAGAGATTGAGTAAGTTAATAAGTTAAATGAGGTTTGATATACCTTGAGAAAGGGTATTAAATAAATAATTGTAACACATTGTTAAAAAGTTTGAATTATTATATTATCTCAAATAATTGTATTTTTTTAAATTACAATATCATCTCAAATTAACAAAAATTAAAAAAAAAAAACTTCAGATATTCAGTTTGCATAAAACTTCTTTTATTCTCTTTCCTTTCACTTTCACCCTCTTCTTCCTCAATTCCTTTGTCGGCCTTACAACCCTTTTTCTTCGGAAACCCATTCCACACTCCCAACCCCTTAATCCATCCTCTTTATCTCAAACCACCATCTTTCCCCCTCTCTGTCTACCCCCACCACCCTTTCTCCAACTACAATATAAGATCACATCGATGACTTGATCCACTCTATCGAGTCATCGACAAAATGATTTTTTTGATGATCTGATCAAGTGAAAGAGTTGTTGATACACTCTCAAATCTTGACAAGAGAGATCGTAGTAGTAGTGAGTTGATAACATCAAAAGTTAGGGTTTCCAATGAATTACAAAAATTAAATAGCAAGTTTTTAAAATTGTAAAATGATCAAATTATTATGTTTTTAAACACTCAAGTGAGATTTGTAAAAGCATTCTTTTTTAATTTTTTTTCAAATTCCTAGATGATAAAATTATTATTTACTTTATAATATTATTTTATTAATAGAATTTGTTTTTGGGCAAAAGAAAATTGTTATTTATACCATTTGAGGTGAAAAAATGTTTTTGAGTCAAACTTTAAATGGGAAAATGTAATACATCATCTAGAGGTGCAAAAATATTTTTGGGTTAAACCTTAGGTGAGAAAATATAATTTACGTTTTTTCACAAATTGTAAAAAATCAAAGTTTCATGTTTAAAATATTAAGGTTAGAATTATAAAAAATTTATTCTTTTTAATTGCTTCAAAATTTTTTAACGATGAAATTATTATTTTACCTTTGTAGAATTAATTTTTTTTAAAACGAAGTTAAATTTTATGTGAAAAAATATGTTTTATAGAAGTGGTGAAAAAGTAATTCTAAATCAATCATTGGGTGAGAAAATGCAAATTCACTCTAAAAATTTATTTACAATCTCCATTTAATTTTAATTTGAAATGGACACTACAAGGCTACTAATTTAGTGGAGGTCTTAATGTTTGTATAGTAGTGAGCTCTATTCTTTACAAATTTAAAACTCTAAAAAAAAAAAAAAATCCCAATTATTTTATTATTTAAAAGTTGAAGATATATGATGTCCTTACCCAAAAATACAAAAAAAGTTAAAGATATAAAAGGTTGTCTTATGCTTTCAAGGTAATAATTTATGGCCTTTCTTACTTTTCTAATATAAAGTTGATTTAAGACATTTTTAGGGATAATAATATTTCTAGATGTATTAAAAAAATGAAATTGGTATGGTTTCTCAATAATAAAAATGATTGAATTTGAAAGTGAAGATTTTTAATACATCAAGAAAGAAGATGCCAAAAGTTGCATATCCTTAGGAATCCTAGGACTCCAAAACATGAAAAAGAAAAGCTTAAAAATGCATACAAGGAAAAAGAAAAAGAAAAGCTTAAAAATGCATACAAGCCTCTCTCTCTCACTTGTGTTTATTTTATTTTTTTTGTTTCAATGGATAAAATATTAAAAAAGTTAATGACATTTCATGCTCAAGGTTTGGGTTAAAAACATTTTTTCACTCTTAATTGATATAAATAATAATTTTTTACTTAAATTTTCTTAAAATAACTAACAATATAAGAGTAAAATAATAATTTTATTATCTGATAATTTTTAAAATTAAAAACAACAACTTTCTATCAAACTCAGATATTTTAAATATAATAGTTTAACTCATAAAAAATTTGTTATATTTTATTCAATTCTTTGAAAACCTCGTAACTGTACTTTTTGTAACTATTTGGAGGTAAACTAATATTTTTCAAAAGACCCCAAGCATTTTTCAAATTTCTAATAACATTTAGAAATTTTAAAAAGACCTCCAATATTTTTAAAATTATAGTTTACTCCTTGATATGTGATTATACAATAAAAACTATATATAGGAAGAGAGCTAGGAGGGGTGAGAATTTAAAAAAAAAAAAAAACAAGAGATTTCTTATATAATTTAGATATTTAAAAGATTATTTTTAATTATTGTTAATGGGCTAAGCTTTGTTGGGGAAAGTGTAATTCACTCATACTAAAAGGAACAAAGTGGAGAAGTAAAGAGACAGAGTAGTGGAAGGAAGGAAGTGCACAAATTTTGGAGACCTTCAAGTGATGGCTTAATGTAACGTTTGTCACCTCAAACTTGGAAAGTAGAGGACCTAACTAGAGGCCCACATGGTGGCGTGGATAAAGAGCTTTGTTGTTACTTTTTCCACAACTTGCAATTGCTTTCACATTCATGTAGCTATTACTATTTTCGTAATGGTGATAAAGAAAATGACTTGACCCATCTTAAGCTTTTACCTTTGAGGGGTTTGTTTTAATTGGGAAATGAGATAGATTTTACAATTACCTAAGGTTAAAATTAAATAAGTTTATGTTATAATTTAATTAGAAAAAACAGAGCCATAGTTGACCCAAATCATAGGGGGTAAAAGCAAGTCTCCCCCCATTGATAATGGAAAAAGGGAGCCATTTTTTTCCACTAAATTTTATTAAATAATTACAAAAGGTTTAAAGATAAAAGAAAACCTCAAAAAACATGGGATTTGACAAAAGTAAACAAGTAATATTCTTGAACCGATATAAAGTGAAATAAATTTAATTAAAAAAGTTATAGTTTTTAATTAATTTTACTCTTATTTATTGTATTTTTAATTAAATTTCTCAAATTTGGTTTACATGTCCCTTCAACTTCAAGACGGCATGAATTATAATATTATAGAAATTCTCGAATTAATTCTTAAACTTGTTTCTTTATTTTCCCCCCGAATTTTAGAGAAATTTCATTATTTAATTTTTTATTTTTTAATCCAAGTCTTTTCCTATAAAAATATCCACAATCTACTGCCAGCTGTCGTGCAAGCACAAAGCGACAAAGCTGCTAACTTATCAAAGAAGGATTGAATGAATTATTAAATCCACATTTTATATTAAAGAACACCGTGGTGGATAACCTTTTGCCCTTTTTTCTTTAAAAAAAAAAAAACATGTAAGACAGTAAAATTTTTTTTGCGCCCAAGGTTTGGAGAAATAGCAATGTCCACTCATTGATTGATTTAATGACAATTTCTCACCCAAATTATAATTCTATTAATGAAAATTTAGTTTTGGCGTTGGTGCAAAGAATGTAATTACCATACTAACCCTTACTCTATATTTCATCTTTTTCTTTTCTCCACTATCATCTCCTTCTCTTTCTTCTTCTTCCTCCTCCTCGGCCATCTCCTTTTATTTTTTTTCCTCTCCTTCCTCGTTTTAAATCCATACAAGTAGAGCCAAAATCTTTCCTTTCTTTCTTCTTCTTTTTCCTTTTCTTTTTTTATCCTTTATTTTAAATTTCTTTCTCCCCTTTTCTCTCCATGGCTTCTTGGAACTTGCATGTTATATGGCCATCGTTGTAGGCCTTTGAGACGGCTAGATTTTGTGGTTATTAGACCTTATTGTGGAAACTAAATCTGGCTAACCAGGTAAGACCGTAACATATATTTTTAAATGAATATTCTCCTTTGAAAATATATAAAAAGAGATGTGTTAACTTATTTTGTATGAAAACACATATTTTAGAACTTTAATATAACAAAAAATAAACTTGACAATAATAAATTAGTATAAATAAATGATTTATTAAAAAACGTATAAAAGGTGTTTATATAAATACATAATGATGATATTTTAAATATGAAATATAGATAATGCATCCTACTCACCTGCTACATGTTTACTCTACAACTTTATTGCTCATCTTTTACTTATAAAAAATCACAATGAACTACAAAACAATCACAATGAATGAATGAATGCTAAATGTTTAGGAAGCTAGTAACCTAAATGTACCTTCACATGCACACAACTCATCTTACTCTCTTAGCCCCCCTTTCTTTATTGCATTAAAGTCATTAGGGCTTCTCCTTTTTGCCCTTTCTCACAATGACAATACGCTTTATCTCGTCACTTTACACCTCGTGAAAACATGTCTTACTCATTTCTTTCTCAATCTCCTCCTTTTTTTTACTTAACTTTGTCAATTGGACTAGACTACAAATGCGTGGAAGCCTTGGCCACAAGAGAAAATAAACTCTTGCAGTTTCTCTTTCTATGCACACAATATACATGAACTACTAAAATCACCTAAATGTTGTCTTTGCAAGCGTGTGCATAAAATATTTCACTAATCATGTGATGAATAAACTAGTATAATTTCTCTCTCCATGCATAAAAGATACACGAATTACTAGATTGACACCTTACTGTAGATGCCCCTAAACGAGCGTGTCCATGAAACATCTTGTATGTATCATCCCGAGATATCCCTCATGTTTTCATATTTGGTTTATAAGCTAGAGATCATAATAATAACTTATAAAAACTCATGTCAAAAATCATATAACATTGGTTTATCATACTAAAGATTACACAATAATAACATTATTTCTTTTTCTTATGCCAAAGATCACACAGTATTTTGACATTTTGTCATTACGTCACATATCACATAACAATAACATCTCTTCTTGATTTTACGTCATAGATCATACAATAGTGACTATCATCTTCATTTACATGCCAAAGATCACATAACATTGACATACACTAAATCTTTTTAAGTCAAAGGTTATGTAACATTTACTCTTATTTCTTATTTTTATGTCATAGATTATAAAATTAATGGCTTATTATTTAATTACTTAGTTGTTTTCACACAATCTATAACTTTATCAAACTCAGTTCAATTCTTAGGTACTTTCCCACATTTTATCACCTTATTTCACAAATATTAAGACTATATCACCTATTCATATGCCTTGGTACACAAAGATTAAGGGTATTCCTAAATTTATCTTGTCATAAATATATGCTTACATATCATCTTTTATGCTATTAACATTTTTACTCAACATATTACATCACTTTAGCACTTGAGATGTTCAATAAGAGATTCCAAAACACCCAACTCAACCAAACAAAATGCATTCTAATCCATAAATATCAAATTAGAATGAATACATCCTACTTACTTGTCCTACGATGAAGCTTATCTTCTAGCTTTAAAAATCCAATGACAAATATTCGAATGACTTAAAATTGACCATCAATTACTCTCTATAAAGTGTTTTGTGATAATATAAAGGATGTGTAAAATTTTTATGTCTAATCCTTTTATATAGATTTTCAAATTCAATCGTTGGAATGGGTTTGTAACTTTCATATATGAGTGTTTATAGTAGTTTTATTCACTTACATTGTGTTTCTTCCTCTTTCAAAAATGTAATTATTCAATAACTTCTGCTGATGAATGGTTGTACCTCTTACATGTCCAAACATTCATGGCAATAAATTTACTTTCTTACCTTTGAGTGATTGTCTATCATTTATAAATGTTTCATAGACATTGAAAAAACATTAACCCTCTATGTATGATCTTTCATCAACACTTAAATAAAATTTCAATAAATTTAAAATATTATAAAATCACTAAAATAGCTTTTGGATGAACTTTTAGGTGTTATATTTCCTTCCTTTTTATTTGAATTTCATTATTAAAATTCACTTGAACAATTCTGAGAATCTTTATCTCATATCTTATATGTACTTCTCCTATGACTCTGTTAATCTTATAATTACTCCATAATAATTTGATTAATGAAATCTGTTTGTTCTTAAGCTCTTTTGTTTTTTTTTTTAATTCAATATCTACATCAATCGGTCCTCATATATCAAACTATCTTCTAACTTTACATCCTTGATCCTCAATACATGAAAAAAATCACTAAGGGATTTATATAGCAACCTCACATGACTTAATATGTAAGGTGTATTCAAGTTTGAAGATGAGTTAAAAGCAACTTTATATAAGGGCAATTTTGTTTAACCCAAATATGCTGACATGATTATTTTAATTAATTACCCTCAATTTTAATAGTGTGTTTGGTTCAAATAATTTTTTATTACTAAAAATAAAAAATTATAATAAAAATATATTATTTAAAAATTATTAAATATAAATTATTACTATATTTGATAAAATTAGTGTAATTTTTTATTATAAAAATTATCATAAAGATATATTATTAAAAAATTATTAAATATAAATTATTGTTATGTTTAATTAAATTATTATGTATAAATAATAAATTTTTATTTAGTTTATAGTAATAAAATAATTAATTTTTTTCCATTTTTGTCTTATGGACATTGTACATATTTTAAAATATTTTTTATATAACTAATTAATTTAATTAAGAATAAGAGTATTTTTGTCTAATAATTAAAAAATAAAAATAGTAACAAAATTAATATTATTTTTATAATTTTTTGATATATAAGATAAATATAACAATAAAATCATTCTTTATATTATTTATTATATCATAGTTAGTAATAAAAAATTATTAAATTTTTTTTATTAATGTGTAAATTAAACAGTTTATTGTTTACAATAAAAAGTAAATTATTAAAATAACCATTCCGAACGAAATGCCCAAAGGGTGTCAATGTTGCTTTCAAAAATATTTGAGTTTGGGGGAATTTGTCAAAATCTCAAGGGTCAAAAAAGTATTTAATCCAATTAAATTGGCAGGAAGCAGAAGCTTCCGCAGCAGCTTCCTCAATTTTCTTCCGTCATGAGTGGTGGAGCCAACCGTACGATGTGATGTCTAAAGAAAATCCACGTGTCAGAAGATAATTCGCAGGAAAACGCAAGACTACGGCCATTGAGTTTTTTTCCATACCAGTCTATCCCTGTGGATTTCAAACGGGTAAAATCATAAACAGGGTGAAAAAGGGAAAATGCAACAAATCAAACGCGGAATATACACAGGTTTGAAACCGCGGGTGGGTGTTTATTGTTTTACATAAAAAAAGACCAAAAGAAAAGTCGTCCTCTATTGGCTTTGGGCTTTGGCTATTTCTTTTTCCTCAAGAAACCCGGTAATTCTTCTATAAATTTCCCCATTTCACACCTAGTGTTCAGTTTTTGTTTGGGGTTTCAGAAAGAAGAAAAAAGAAGGGGAAAAAATGGGAGCAATTTCACTTAGTTCACTTCCATTAGGCTTCAGATTCAGACCCACTGATGAAGAATTGGTTAACTTTTACCTTAGATTAAAGATCAACGGGCATAACAAAGAAGTTAGAGTCATTAGGGAGATTGATGTTTGTAAACGGGAGCCCTGGGATTTGCCTGGTATTGTAGTTATTTAAAATCGTTTCGAACTGACTGAATTATTTCGATTTTCTTGGTTTAATTGATGGGTTTTGGTTGGATTTGCAGGTTTATCAGCGATTCAGACGAATGATCCAGAGTGGTTCTTCTTTTGCCCGCAAGATAGAAAGTACCCAAATGGGCAAAGATTGAACAGAGCAACGAATGCTGGGTATTGGAAAGCAACTGGGAAAGATCGGAAAATTAAGTCTGGAAATACGTTAATTGGGATGAAGAAAACTCTTGTGTTTCATATCGGGCGAGCACCAAAGGGTAACAGAACCAATTGGGTTATGCACGAGTATCGTCCAATTTCGAAGGATCTCGATGGCACTTTACCTGGACAGGTTTGGTTGAATTTTCTTATGGTTTTTGGGTTTTTTTTAATTTGAATTTGTGTGACTTATGTTTTTTTTTGGTTGTTGGGTTTATTTGCAGAGTCCTTTTGTACTTTGTCGTTTGTTTAAGAAGCAAGATGAGAGGGTTGAAATTGATTTTGAAGATCAGGGTGAGCGTGAAGCCCCCATTTCATCTCCCGAGGTGTCTGAGTCCCCTGTTTTGGAAGTTAAACCGGAAAATGATCCCATAATTGTTGAGTCTTCACTTCCAGGCGGACCCACTTCTGATGTTTCGGTGCCTCAAGTTGTTGAAGAAGACACTGTTACTGAGGTATTAACATTCAATTCAATTTCAATTTCAATTTCAAACTTATTCTACCCCGTTTGTTTCCTTGAGAATTTGTGTTGTACCTTAATATTTTTAATATCTTATGGCATTTCATATAATTTATGTAATTTGCCAATTCGTTTGCGTCATGAGTAATGTAATTATGTGCTTCATTTAGATGAAAGAAAAAGATTTTCATGTGTTTAATGCATAATATTTATTTACTATTTATTATTGTAGTTTTAGGATTGTATATGAATTTTTTTTGGGAAGGTTTTACTAACTTTAACAAAATGGGTTTTCATGGACTTACATGTTTTTGATTCATTTGCATGATGAATCATGTATTATACGCTTTTTCTTGTTTAGTTGAAAGATGGAGACTTTGATTAAATATGAATTTTTTTCTTTTAAAGTTTTTTCCTAGGATTGTATTTGAAAAATTGTTTTCGGACCAAATGGGGTTTCATATAATTTATCGAACTTTTCAATTCATTTGCAGAATAAGTAATGTATCTGTATACTTTTTTTAGTTGAAAGATGAAGACTTCGATTTGGTAAAAGAGCTAATTTGGCAGCCACAAGAGTTCAGCCCCTTTCTTCCATTGTACCCACCCATGCCGGAGGAGATACAATCGGCTTCTATAACTTACACAGTCAATAATGAATCTGAAGCAGATGCTTATGTTTCTCAGTTCTTGGATTCCATTCTTAATACTTCAGAGGATAATATAACCATTGAAAGTGAGACCTCTAAGAACATGGCCCATGTTAAGGACAGTGGATCTTGCTGCGAGTCTGCTGATGTGGAAGGAGGCCAAGCACTGGTAAGTCAGAGCTATCCATTTTGCAATACTGCTAGACAAACTTTTGTTTGTAAATTGATGTTGCACGCATAGATTGTAAGAGAATGTTTTTTTTTTTTTTTTTAAAAGGCAATTAATAAGAGTTTCTGATCTGATAATATAACAAAAAGGTTACATTAAATTTTGTGTTCTAGAATTTGGATAGAGAGTATATATGTGTAGCATTATTCTTAATTCTGTCATCAAATTTGCTTAGTTGTGTCAAGATTCAGTATCAGTTTTACTATAGTCCTATTTTGTATTTGTCTAACATAATTGTTCATCTGTGCAACAGCCTGAGGCAGAATTTCCCAATTCATTGTGGTCTGAGGAAGCTCATTTTAGTATGGAAACAGCTCCAGAAGATTTCGCAGTTCTGACAAACCAGTGTTTCTTAGAGAGTCAATTTTGCGAACAGGATGTTTTTTCATCAGGCTATATCACTGACCTATCTTATCTTGGTTTCAATAAATCAAGCAATCACAGGGACGAAATCAACGGCAATAATGATGCTGGAACTGGAATCAGGATTAGGACACGCCAACGACAGAGTAATCAAAAGAATGATGGCTCAATTTTTCAGGGCACTGCTTTAAGAAGAATAAAGCTGAAGCATAAAATTCATGTGCCAATAGCTTGTACAGCAGCAGGACCTGAAGGCTACATGCTAGAGGAATATGAATCAAAACCCATTGATAGAGAGGTTGGAAGTTTTTAAATGGTGATTATGAAAAGTTCTTAAAGTATCAATATTAGATTCTGAAATTTTATTTAAATGTGCAGGGTGTAAAAGCTGCAGAAGAGTCAAGTGAAAACAGTAATATTTCTGGAGAGCTTACTACAATTGATAGATCCGATGGAAAATCAAAGCTCAACTTTTCAAGGGGGAGTGAATCTTCACAGGCTTCTCAAAGCCGTCGGTCACTTGCAGTTTTGTTTAGGATAGCTGCAATTATAGTGGTGTTCTCAGTCTTGGTTAGCACATTGGCATCTCTTAAATCTTAAATTATAGTTTCACTTAGTGATATCTTATCCCTCTGTATGGTCTACTAGTCTGCTATTTACTTCTTTATGGGATTTACTAACTCGATTTGAGATATATTTGCAACTCTCATTTTTAGTCTAAATCTATGATTTATGTAACTACCTTTTGTAGTTTAGGTTTTTGGACCTGGTTTGTATATGTCTGCATATATATATATAGAGAGAGAGAACAACAGCTTTTTCTTCCCGTGTTTCCTGCATATTCCTTTTCTGTTGAATTGTGTATGGTTTGAGATATGTGAACCACTCAAATGCTTGTTCATTCTGTGAGACGATTAGAATCTGAGCAATTAGGGGTGTCAGAATAAGTCTTAAGCAAATTTGACCCATTTATTTAATCATGTCAAAGGCCCTAATACCAATCCAACCTATTGATTTTTTTTTCTAATCAATAATCATTATTTTTGAAAAAAAAAATTATTGGTCATTCAAGTTTAACAAAGTTACAGCCTTGTTTCACTTTTTTTTTTCATTTAAATTAGTCTAAAATTAAATGTTAAGATGATAAATCTTCATTCAAGATGCATTAGGATGTTATGGATGAAGGTTTAGTCAAACTAATGTTAGGTATTTTTGGAGTAAATTTTTTATGAAAATAAAAATTGATTGCCGAATGTGGTGATATAATAGATTCAACAATGAATCCCAATGGAAAAACATGAATTAGATTATTAGACTAGGGTAAAGATTAATTAAGATTTAATATTATAATTATATTTTTATTTATTATTTTTTAAAATAAAAATATTTTTTAATAATATAATAAGTAATTAAGGATATTTAAGTATTCATTTATTATATTCAATCAAATAATAATTATTTTATTAAATATAACAATCATTTATATTAAATAATTTCTTAAATATCTATGATAATATTTTATTTTTATAATAAAATATTACTTAAATTAAACCTGTCTTTATTATTTTTATATTGTAACTTTGTAAGGGAAGATTTTTGGGCTTAAAAGATTAAAGAAAGAAAGAATTCCAAAGATCAGGATGGCCCAACTAGATTCTTCCTTCCATGGAGTATCTGCAAGGCCCAATAACATATAGATCAGAATTTAGAAGACTGATAAAGGTGGTCATTAGACATTTGGACTATGTTTACTTTTAACAATAGACAAGGGCATGAAATTAAGACTCCTAATTTCTTTGTTGATTTTTTTAGAATAGAGTTGTGAATAAAAAGTCTGATGGAAAATCAGTTCTAAAAAAAACATGGGTAAAAGATTATTCAAAATTTTGTAAAGAATGCTAACTCTTAGGATACATAATCCAATGAAATTACTCTTTTGGCCTTATTTTGAATTTAAATGGTATATTTCTTCTTTAGATTTTTAATTAAATGGTTTATTATTTTATCATTTAGTGATTATTTAAAGTGGTAATTATATAACTTTGAAAAGATATATAATTTCTAAAGGAATTAAAGTTTTTTAAAGAACATAAAATTGATCAATAGATGAAGACTAAATAAGTGAAATCCCAAACAAATAATTGAAAAGGATGTGAATGTCGAAATTTCAAGACTTATACTTTAATTATAATTTTGATTAGTTTCAAATCGATAATCACATTAATTATAGATGAAATTATTGTTATAATCACATCAAAAATATCTAATTCAATCAATCACATCATTTAATTAAGGATGAAATATATTTAATAAAATTAACCGGGGAAAAATGTTATTTAAATTTAGTAAATTGAAAATACGTAATGACGTAATAATTATTCCCTTATTTCTTTTTATTTTCTCTGCGGTGGAAATTTTGTGTTTTGATTAAAATTTAAGAGAATTATTTTATTAGCTTTGATTTTTAAGGGTTTTTTTTTTCTTTTTTTTCTTTTTTTTGCCAAATGACAATTCCCCAATAAGGTTAGATTAAATGACTTATTTTTAATCTTAAAATTTTTTATATATTTTAAATTTGTTATTTTAATTAATGTATGGAAAAGCAGCTGTCTATTTTAATTAATATCCCTTTATATTATAAATTTATTAATATTTTTATAAAATTATTAAAATAATCAAAAAAATTCTTTAACTAAATAACACTACTGTTCCAAAAAAATTTATTAAATAATTTTTGTACTTCCAATTTATATTATTTTTAATTAAAAACAATAACAATGTTCTATTAGTATAAATATAAATAAAGAGTTAATTATATTAATTTTAATTAATATTTTATTTGAGTTTATAATTTATTGATAAATAGAATTATTTGATCAAATAATAAATAAAAAATATTATTTTAATAAATTTAAATCAAATTATGAGTTAAATTTAAATTAAATCATTTCTTATTATGTAAGTTAAACTAAATCAAATTTTGTCTAAATTTAACTTATTATATTTTTATAAATTTGCTATTTTCCCATTTATATTATAATTCATGGAGCAAAGTGATTTGTGAGCCAGCAGATCCTGAGTCCTTTCCTGCCATCTCCATTACAGCCGTATATTAAATGGGTTTTGTTTTTGTTCCTGGTTTGCTCTTCATTTTGATTATCTTACCTTCAATTCTTTGTAAATATGATGACATTTTAAGGTCAGCTTATCAAGACAACGAGTGGTTAGTGTCAGTAAGGAGAAAAATCCATGAAAACCCAGAACTCAAATTTCAAGAATACAACACTAGTGCTCTCATCCGCCATGAACTTGACAAACTTGGCATAGCTTACTCATATCCACTTGCAATCACTGGCATCGTTGCTCAAATTGGCTCCGGTTCTCGCCCTGTTGTCGCTCTCCGGGCTGACATGGACGCCCTTCCTATGCAAGTAATTTTCTTTTTCTCTTTACATTTTCATGATGAAACTATGCCGATGAAATTGGTTTCTGAAACGATTATATACTTTCTCTATTTTGATTGATATGGTGAGAGAGTCTCTGGTGGAGGCGTACCATTATATTTTTGTAAAGTAAGTATGTAAGTGACTAAGTTTTATTAACTTAAATGTGTGAATGATGTGTAGCCAAAATGTATGCTAGATTGTATCGGTTGGTGTTGATGTGGAAAACAACATCAATGATAAGGACACCAAATTGTGAGGTGCAATTCAGTGTAATAAAATAATGGTAAACGGTGATGTTTGTAAGGTGGTACAGTCAATTACACGAGGCAGACGTCTACTATTTTTTTAGTGATTTTTTATGTAAATTTGTTAGTGTAACTGTAGTAATTACAAATTTTGTCCTCCCTTTACCTTTGAACAATCCTGGATATATAGGACAGAAAGAAATGATTATTATATAATTATATAAAAACATGTTTAGATCTTAATACATTAAACCTAGACACGTAAATGACAATTACTGATCGATTATCTCATTGATATAGAAGATAATGGCGCAATCTGGTGATAATAGGGGATAGAGATGAAAATTGGTCCATGAAAATAATTTAATAATGCAGACTTTCGGACTTTCTTTGGCCAACAAAAAAAATAATAATAATGATAGTGGAAAACATTTCTTTTGGATTGTTAGTCAGCTCCATGCTCTCACTGGTCCCTAATTAATGCAGACTTTTGGACATTCTTTAGCATGATTTCCACTTATGCCTTTGTATATTTCCTTGAGAATGTTCCCCCTTGTCACTTGTGATGCTCCCTAGTAAGGGAGTGTTCTTGACTCACTTATACAATTTGTCATTGATCAAGATGTGCCGCATGAATTTTGTACAAAGAGCTTGTGCTTTCACTTTTCCTTTATCAGGAGTTCCATTCTTGAGGTTACTAATTATGAGGTCCATCTATGTCGCTTGTTGGGCTATCAAAAGTGCAATCTGGGTAGGAGCAGTGATGTTAAGAATATTTAAGACTCCACTGGAATAGCGTTTAGGATCTCAACATCTCTTATCGAGGCTAGATCATTGACATGAGCATTTTAGTCTCAGGGCATTTGTTGGATCTTGTAATGCTCGAAGGACTCCAACATTAAACTTCTTTCTCTAATTAATCTGCCATTTTACCTTCTTGTACCTAAAATTCTCCAGTAATTTGGAAAACAACTAGTTGAAAGTTGCTGAAGATGTTGACTGATGTTGCCTCATCTCCTTTGCTAGTCATAGCCTTGCGAGGAGTGTTTCATACTCAACCTGATTGTTTGAGGCCTTGAGTCCAAATCTGTGTGTAACATGAAAGTGGTGGCCCTCAAGCCTTCAGAAGTAAACCTGCTCTAGCCTACCTCCATCTCTGGACACCTCGTTTTTGCTGTACACGGGGGAGTATCATGCTAAGCCAACGATTAGTGATTTTTGAAATGGTTAAGGTGTCCGACAATGTTTAATTGTTACATTGATGTATGGATGATGTAATTGACATCTATTTTTTTAAATGATTATCTATATAATAAAGTTGTATTAGTTTATTCCATTATTGATGTGGGAGGCCTATAATATACTTCTTGTTTTTTTAATAATGACATATGTGATTGAGTTTTATTAATTGAACGCATGAATCATGTGGTACTAATTGATGCATAAGTGATTTTTACATTTGATGTAAGGTAGATTGTCATTTTTAGTATTGGCATTGGCAATCTAAAATAAGTCTACCATACATGAGGCATATTATGCCAAGTTAGAGGCATGCACGTGATGTATGTAGAATCTCTTTATTTCTATTCTTATTTTGATAGTATGCAAGTTAATGATGTGTAGGAACTGGTGGAATGGAAGCATAAAAGCAAAGTTGATGAGAAAATGCATGGATGTGGACATGATGCTCATACCACCATGCTCCTGGGTGCTGCCAAGCTGCTTCATCAGCGTCAAGATAAACTTAAGGTCTGTGAGTTTATTAGAGAATGCTCCGTAACATTTCTTAAGCCAATGTTTTGATAAAAAGGTTTTTTAGATAGCTAATGATTGTTTCATATCTCTAACAGTGTAATTTTTTTAAGTCTAAACAGTAGTGATTTTGCTATCTTCTTTACCTAACAAATATTTTTTAGTTCTAGTAATTGCATTTAATCTATGGAGCTGGATATTTGGATTTTACTGATATTTCATTTTAAAAAAAAGCCTATATTTCGGATTGGACATCGATGTATAAACAGTAAGATGATATAAGGGAGAGATCAATTTAAATGAAATCAACTACTCCAATTTCCGCGTCTCTTTATTTTTGATGTTTGTTTTTGTTACTCTATTGACAAACTTATGATGTTTAGTTGCTACACTTACGTATAATTAATCAAATTTATATCTGTCTACTTATAAACTGGCTGATGACTAAGTTCTGTGTGAGTGCATGTCATTGTCTGAAAATCATGCTTCTGCATCTGTTTCTTTTAATTGTCTAGCAGATTGTCCCTTCTTCCCTCTAATGTTTTGTAACATGGCAATTTGGGATTTTGACTGGACTAAAAATTGCACAACTTTCACTCCATTTGGTGTTGGAAGGGAACTGTGAGACTTCTTTTCCAACCTGCCGAGGAGGGAGGTGCCGGTGCTTCTCACATGATTAAAGAAGGTGCTCTTGGTTACTCTGAAGCCATATTTGGAATGCATGTCGATTATCAAATACCCACAGGAAGCATAAGATCCCTTTCAGGGCCAGTCCTGGCTGCTGTATGCTTTTTTGCTGTAAGATTAGAGGGGAGAGGAGGGCATGCTGCAGAGCCCCAATCTGCTGTTGATCCAATACTTGCTGTTTCATTTGTAATATTGGCATTGCAACAACTCATCTCAAGAGAAGCCGATCCTCTCCACAGTCAAGTATGTTTCTGTTGTCTATCAGTCCTACATGACAATCTACTTCATTTGCTATTATTGCATGAAACAATATTTAATGTATGATATGCTTGATAAATTTTGAAAGAACTGTCGGTATAAATTTCTTTAAACATATCATTTTGAAAAGACTTAGAAGTCTAGAGACCACTAACCCATCAGCCAAAAGTGGCAACAAATTCTGTATATCATGCTTATTAAACCATGGAGGGATTTTTACTGCATTTTAGGAATCTGGAAATACAAGAACAAGTTCATAGGGTGATTTAAGGTGCTGTCTAATGTGATTTTATGGGATTTTTTTTTTGGTTGAAGGTGCTATCAGTTACTTACGTTAGAGCTGGCACTGAATTGAATGTAATTCCTCCGTATGTTGAATTTGGTGGTACGTTGAGAAGTCTTACAACAGAAGGCTTGTATCAACTCCGAAAGAGGTTGAATGAGGTAAGAAACCAGTAAACTTTCCACTTGAGCCTTGGAAAAAGGATCACTCCGTATCATTGTTTTTTAGCACCTTATTTTAAAACTGAATATAAACATTCTATAACTTAGTTGGATGTGCTGGCATGCTATTTCTCTTTTAAACTATATGGTTCAATTCTACATTCTTTATGCATTCTGAGAGAGCTTTCAAACTGGCCATTGCTTCATTATAAGCATATATATCCATTCTTTCATGTTTTACTCTATTGAGCTTTATTGGTCTTGAATTTGAGCTTTCATCTGTGGCAACAAAATGATAAAGAGTGGTGGTAATTCATCTTTATTATATCCTCGATTCCTGTAGGTTGTTAAACAACAGGCTGCTGTACACAGGTGTTCTGCATATGTCGATATGAAAGACGAAGAATACCCACCATATCCTGCTGTCGTTAATGATAATAGTTTGCATCTCTTAGTTGAGAAGGTCGGTCGAGATTTGCTTGGTCCTGAGAATGTGAAGGTGGGAATTAAAGTTATGGCAGGGGAGGACTTCTCCTTCTATCAGGAGCAGATTCCTGGAGTAATGTTCAGCATTGGAATTAGAAATGAGGAGAAGGGTTCGATTCATTCCCCACATTCCCCTCACTTCTTTCTTGATGAGGATGTTCTGCCGATTGGGGCAGCCATATTCACCGGTCTTGCAGAAACTTATTTGAACGAGTACCAAAATTCAATTGTGAAGTAACTTGATTGCTGGACAAGTTTCAAACTTGATGTATATGCAGTGAAAGAAGACATATACATACTTCTAAGGTAAATGTTTGTATTTGTTCAAGTACAGTGGCGTATACTGGAATTGAATTCCAACTAAACTGAATTTTTCTTTATTTACGGATTGAAGATGATGAACGTTCATAAAAAGCAATCTTTCTCACAGAGCTTGCTATTTTAAAAGCGGTGCAATGGTCATCAATGAAGCCCGGTGAATAAAGTAACCCCTGAAGATAGAGTGATATATCATAATTTATATTCATATTTATATTCAAGTTGTGTCATTATTAATATACATAATTTTATTGATACGTATATTGAAGAAGAGTTCTTAATAAATCAAGTGTTAATAAGAGTAATATTAAACATATATATTTTTCAGTAACAATTGGGTCTCTTTGTCAATTAAATCAAGTGTTAAGGCAAGAAATATACCCCTTTTTGATGTTGTTTTGGTTCATTAATTTTGTCTTAAACCCTAATATGGTTGTGTTAGAGTTATTGGAAATTGAGACTAATTCAAGGCAATTGTAAGGAATAGAGGTTAATTTCTTCTGAAAGGTAGGTGAAAACCTCCCTAATGTTATTTATAAAATGTCTATTAGCAATAGAGGAATATGACTTTCTACAATACCTCACCATTCTACCATTGTCATTTGATTAGTGTTACGTACATAATTTTTTATAAAAATAATAATATATCATTATGATATTAGATAATTTTAAATTAGAGGTAAAATAATATCTAATTATCTGATAACATATTATTTTTTGTGTACATAATTTTATTGTATAAGATATCTTTATATCTCTCATGTCTCCTTGTCTTAGCATTGGCTATTTATATTGCCAAATATAGAATAATTAACACATGGATGAATTTGTCCCATAGCAAGTTGATCTCCACATTAAGAATTTGCATCACCTCCAAATGGAATTTTTGGATCAACATATCTCCAAAGATTTTGAGCTTTTGAATAAGTAGTCATCCAAATTTTCCAATAATTATAATCAAGTTTCTCATATATTTTGGGACCGAGCCAAATAATATTAAAATATATATACTTTACAAGGTTAACTAGTTATGATACGAGATTGATAGAATGAACGTGATTAAGTAGAAACCTTTGAGAAAGATGAAAATAAAAACTAAAATTCATAACAAAAGTAATATTATGCATACTCATATTGAGTATACAAATAAGTATGTAATTGAAAACTATTTTATTTTTAACTTAAAATCATCAATTACTTAATAATACATATTAAATATGTACTTATTTATATATTCAAACGGGTATTAATAGTTTTATTGAAATAACAATTAAATCCCCACTACTTATTGACACGTAACTCAATTCTTGGCATAGCCACTTACAAATAGGGCTGGATTCGAGCCGAGCCAGCTCGAGCTCGAGCTCGGCTCGGCTCGGTTCGAGCCCGAAATGAGCCTGGCTCGGGTTGGCTTGGTATATTTTTTTAAAAATTTTTTTATACAAAACGACGTCATTTTGATCCATATATATATACAAAATGGTGTCGTTTTGATATAAAAAATGAGTCGAGCTGAGCCGTTACCGAGCCAAGCTGAAAACGAGCCGAACTCGAGCTAAGCCGAATCTGGCTCGAGCCGAACTCGAGCCGGCCATTAAAAAGCCGAGCCGAGCCCGAGCTGGCTGCGAGCCGAGCTCGGCTCGGCTCGAATCCAGCCCTACTTACAAACACACCTATCTTCACTTCACTATTCATAGTTTTGAAGTTTTAATAACAAACATCACAAATAAGTATGGGGGTCTAATGAACCCCTAAAAGTGTACATTTCACATTTAAAGTGTTACTGACTTTTCTAATTTAAGCACTTCTGTAATCTTGGGCTCAAGAGGAAGAATTGTCCTTACTTTGTGATTAATGGTAATTTTGATATATGTTAATTCAAATCAAGGTTTTACAAACATAGTATAAATTTAAATTTAAATTTTTTTAATTTTAATATTTTATTAATTTTATTAACTCGTGTTAGTTTTCTATAATGTAGAAGGGCCTTGAAAGACCAAATCTAACATTCAATGCAATTGAACGGTATTATAACTACAGTTTAAGGTTTTTTTTTTGTCTGTCAGGAAAGCTATTTCATGATCCAAACCAAAGTCCCACCTTCTTTATTGAACAAGGAATCCAATTCAATCATTCTAGAAGTCAAGAAGACGTTGTGAGAGATTAGTTGGTAGTCAAATTTAGGAAAATGTGTTTATGTTAGTTCGGTTGCCTATTCTTTGACAATAAAATTATAATTTATTTATATAAATTATGATAATAATTTACAATTAAATGATATTATTTTTTATTTTTTATTTTAAAATTATTTAAATAGATATAATTATTTATATTTATTTGTATCAAAATTCTTTAATCACATGATAAAATATATTAAATATATATTTATTTATATACTTAAAATAAATTTGTATAATTTATAATACATTTACATGGTTAAGTGTGTATCCATCAAGTGTCTACATGGGAATGCATAGTTTATAGGCCCAAAATTTATGTACTCTTTACTAAGACTAGGAGAGAAACATTTAAATGACCGTTCGGTTTTCGATTAATAAAAATTATTTTGATAGTCTATATTTTGTTATTCATATCATCTTATTTGATATGTTGGTAATAAAAAATTATGGTAATTTTTTATTATAAATGTTAATATGATAAATAATATAGATGATAATCTAATTATCATTTTTACTTTAAGATATTAAAAAATAATAAAATTATGTACACTTATTTTTAGTACACAATTTGTATACACAGATGAGGTGTTATCATGTGATTAGATGTTTCTTTATCATATAATAACACATGTTTTAAAATCATCTAATTACACGATGACACATCACTATGTATATAGATTGTATACTTAAAATGGGTACACATAGCATTGCTCATTAAAAAATTATCAAAGTAATCTTGATTTTATTATAATTATATTCTTATTTATTAATTTTTTTGGATAAAAATAACTATATTTTCAATTTATATAATAAATAATATAAAAAATATATTAGAATAATTATAGTCAAAGATATTTAAGTAAAATAATTTATTAATATTTTTTATTATCTTTAATTAAATATAATAATTATTTATATTTATTAAATTTTATCAAATATAATAATTATTTATATTTAATAATTATTTAAATAATTTATTTTTTAAATAATTTTTAAATTTTAATAATAAAATATTTCTTAATCTAACGCACAAGTTTATAATTGTTTATACTGCAGATGACGTTTAGGATCTTTATCTTTATTGGCCTAGGGTCTTAACGAGGGCCCCAGTTTTTATTTTTTTTAATCTTAAGAATTATCTGGTTCTTTGAAGTGCCAACTTTTGCCAAAAAAAAAAATTTATGTTAGGTTAAAATTTCACCACACAACTCCACAGTTCAGTCAAAAATTTACCATCAACTCCCACCCCATTACCCGTAAAAATTAGGGGCCATTTTTTTCTGCGATCCTAATTATTAAAAGTAAAAAGGTCTTTTCAAATTAAAATGTCTGAATTTATTTAAAAAAAAAAAAATCCCTCCATATCAAGTCCAGGACATGGCATGTTTATTGAGCATTATTGACCAATCAAGCCGAAAACAAAACGAAAGACATAATTGCTTAGTTCTGTTCCACCGACTGGCCTCTGAAACAAGCCATGTTGCCGGTTGCTCTCTCTCTCTCTCTCTCTCTCTCTCTCTCTCTTCCTCTTCATAAAATTCATAGAACGAAGTATCTTCAAATAAAAGTATGTCACCATTCATTCCCTCGACAAACTAAGGGATGTACCATTTAATATTAATTTATGCTAATAAGCCAAATTTTGATGATGGCCATTTATTTTCTTTCAAAATTATATCTACAAAAACAAACTTATCTTTAATAATGCTTAATTGGGGTTGTATAATCCAATTCAAGATATAATTTTTAGCTTGAAAGCATTTGTTATATAATAGGCCAAACACTTATTCCCACCTAAAGTTTGGTGTATTTCTAAACTTTTATCTATAAAATTTTAAAAATTTTAAATAATATTTTTTATTTTGTTAAAATTTTCTATTAGAATTAAAGATAAAACTGTTATTTAATAAAAATTATTAAAAAAATAAAATTTTATCTTATTTTTTTCTTAATATAAAAAACTAATAATTGTTTCTGACTCAAAGTTTGAAAATGTCTCCTTTGAGTTTTTATTTTCTTTCTCCAATGACTATCTTTATTCCAACAGATAGTTGACCTTCACCAACTTTTTTTTCTGTCGAACACTGATACTTAACAACCTTTTTTTACAGACGAAGATGAATTGTTTTTATTCGACAAAGAGATACAAATGATTTAAAGAAGAGATTTAGCTAATATATAGTAGGTTGTTTAACATACTGTCAAAAGTTTAATAAACTTTAAAACTAAAGTTATTTATTCAAATCATAACTTTTAAATATTTATTTTTATTGATAAATTAAACTCATTCGTAAACTATCATATTATTTATTTATTTAGTATTATTAAATCGAAATTATAATTAACGTAAATCCATCATATTTTATAAAAATCACTTTATCTAGAAAGTTAAGTTTCTATCTATATAACATATAATCAAAGAGGCACTAGTACATGAAAAGAGACAATAAAACTACATACACAATATTTAATATAAACAACGAAATATTATTATATAAATAAATATTATTTTTTTATTTTTAATTATTTAATTATATAATAATATATTATTATTTAAACATAAAATTATATATAAAAATTATTTCACATATCACTAATAGCCGCCTATTTTGATTAAACATAATGGGCGGTTGAGTCTGACTAAACAAGGCTAAGAAATCAATCATACAGGCTCTGCCAGCCGTCCAGTCTGATTAAAGATGCATCAATCTCTTCAACTGAATCAATTAATCTAATTAAAAAAACAAACCATTAATTTTGGGTTTTCTTTCTTTTTGGTTTGGTTTGGTTGGTTAAACTAATTTGATTGAAATATAAGTGAATGGTTGTGATTCTAAATTTTCAAAATTTGGGAATTATTATGAGCGGTCCCATGCTGACTCATTTCCACGTGGAGAACTTTTCTGAATTTGCTAAAAGGAAACATCTTTTCAAGTTAGTCTGGATTTTACTTTATTTATTAACTTTCCAGATTGATCTTAGGCATACCAAACTAGAAATTAAGGAAAGATAACCTTTCAATTTGCTTTATTTAAATCAATCAAGACTTAAGAGTACATTTCAATCAATATAAACTCACTCAAATGACTCTTATTAACTTATTTTATATAATATAATATGATAATAACTTTTAAAAAGTAATTTAAATAATAAAAAAAATAATTTTATATAAAAAATATGAATTTAAATCTTTTTTGATAATATATTAAAATTAAAATTTTAACATGGTTGATTCAATAATTATAAGATAAATTATTTGACTCAAAGTTTAATCCTACTCAAAAATAATCTTATTACCAAAATAACATTTATATTTATTTAAAAATGTTAATAAAATTTATTTATATATATAATTTTATTTTTAATTAAAATAATTTGATGGAACTAACTAAGCAATCATTTTTTGTCTTTTGGCTTTTTGATGGGCTAGAAAAGAAAATAATTAAAGGACAGAAAAAAGAGAGCTTTAAGCTTTGTGACTTCAAGGGGCGGCAGCCCATGTGACGAGACGAGATACCAACTTTACAAAATGAAGACCTTTACACGCAAAAACTTATTACGTTTTCACATCCCTACGTTGCATCGATCCCAACTCTAGTTTCCTTTATTTTATCTTTCTTTTTTTTTAATTGTTTATACCTGTATAACCATATTTTTTTAGTTTAATTTTACCTTAAAAATTAAAATTTAAAGTTGATTAGATGAGTTAATTAAACGGTTAGTTGATCAGTCAATCAATTTTTTAAAATAAATTAGTTGATTAAGTGTTTAGTTGATTGAGTAATCATCTAATCAATTAATTTTTTAAAAATAAATTAGTTGACTAAACACTTGACCGATTGACCAATTTTTTCACAGTCAAAATTACTAAAAAAATTTATATTGTCATCTTATTTTATCTTATATTTCACCCTTGACTAGGAGAATCGATAAGTTTTATAGGTTAACTAAGTGAGTTTATACTCGATTGAGTAAATCTTACCTAGGTGAGTATAAAACCTAAAAATATT
The DNA here is from genome assembly GCF_011075055.1 of Mangifera indica. Classification (NCBI taxonomy): domain Eukaryota; kingdom Viridiplantae; phylum Streptophyta; class Magnoliopsida; order Sapindales; family Anacardiaceae; genus Mangifera; species Mangifera indica. The sequence continues at coordinate 23,105,304 of NC_058137.1, read as the reverse complement.
TTAGATTTTTTATGTTTTAGACTATATATATAATATATAAAAAAAAGTGACTCTCTATATATATAGAGAGAGGAAAAAAATCAATTATTTTAATTAATATATCTATTTTTTCTCTTTTAACTTAACTAATTTGCAAGGATAATTTTGGATTCATAATACTTAATTTTAATAGCAATATTGTGTATACCTATTTTAGGTACATAAATATATATATACTTATACGTGTTATTATATAATTAGATATTATTTTATCTTTAATTTAAAATTACTTAACCATATGATAATACATATAAATGTGTATATATTTATATATCTAAAATAAATACACATAATTTTATTATAATTTTAATATATTTGTTTATCCTCGTTAAAATTTTAAAAAGTAATTATTAGTTAAATACTTCTTCATCCTGTTCCAGTATTAGTTAAGCTCATCTTCTCCTCTCTTCCAAATGCATGAACTTGTCCTTCATGTAACCTAATTCCAAAAATCAATATGGAAGCATGAAAATGATTGATGCAATAATAGTTGTAGACAAAAAATAAGATAAATTAATGTACTAATTTCTTTTTTATGTAAAGTGTAGCATTGCCACCAAAGAGAGGAAAAGAGAGGGAGATTAAAGGAGTTTGTTCAGTCAACATTTTTCTTTACTTTAGTCAAGAGTAACAGAAAAAATATGTGATGAATTTTTGCAATTTTTTTAGTCAGTATTTTAAGATAATCTTTCACTGAAAAAAAGTTGGTATAAAAAGTTTTAAACAATGTTTTTAAAATCAGATTGATGATCAAATCGGTTATCTCACTAGTTTACGATTTAATCAATCTCATCTTCATCATCTACGAAGACGATTTATCTTTTCAGACAATGTCACACAATGCTAAGGGGGTTAAGATTTTGTTGAGGTAAACAATTAAAGAAAGGGAACCATTAAGAGGGAGAGACAAGAAATTTGATTTTTTAAAACTTGACCTGAAAAAAAAATTGTTAGGATTTAGAGAAAAAAAAAATAAAATTTTAAGAGGTTTAAATTTTGTTAACTTTAACTATTTATGAGTGAGTAAATGAGATTTTCAAAATTAAGAAATATAAACTTGGAAACGCAGGATACTTCGGGTGAAAGCAAGTCCTTTGGCCTTCAGGTTTATTAATTAATCACCAAAACTTAAAAGAGAGAAGTGTAGATGTCAAACTACGATTGTGATATGTTGAAATTCCTTTGAAAATATAATATTATTATAGGCATCAATTTTTTTTTAATACTTGGTTGCTTGATGATGCCAATATAACTCATCTACTAAATTAAATAATGTAGCTTAGAAAAGGATTATTCAGTACATTAATTTACATGATCCGTTCAACATCTCAACAAACAATTTTTTTTTTCTCTTGTTATTATTTTAAGATAAATTGATATATTGATACTAATATCAGTGACACGTGTTTTGTAATTTTATCGTGATTGAGAATAATAAAATTATATTTATATATTTTTTATATATAATTTATATATACAAATGATTTATTATCATATGATTAAATATTTTTAAATTAAAAATAAATAATATTTAATTATATAATAATATATTATTTGTATGGTTGAGAATTTCATTAGGTATTAATTACTTGCAAACTGAGGATTAATTAAGTTATGATATTGACAGTTAAGTTATTTAAATTAAACCGTTAGGTAAACCTAAGATCCTTTACTAGGAAGGAACAGACCATCAACATTTTCCATAATACGTTTTGGGGAAGATACCGTTGTCTAATTTTTCGAATATTTTAATTCTTCTAATTAATCATTTAATTTTTAATCTTAATAAATTTTATGCATGAAAAATCAACAAATGGGTCGGTGGGTGAACCAAGTGAAATCATTTTCAATAGGTTCTTTTTTCAAGTTCATTTCTCTATAAATCTGCGAACTCTGCTTCACTGGATTCTCCCCTTTTCCCTCAGCCTCTTCTCTTCTCAGTCTTGAAGATTGGAAAGAAATAATAAAGAAAAGGTTCTTTGTATATGTAGTGGAATTGCATGTGCCCCGGAATCACAAAACCCCACCGTCCATCACATTACACCTAATCTCATCTTCCATATATAAACTCCTCCGTTTTGTGTATACTCTTATTCTCTTTTGAATCATTTTCAAATTCCATCGGTTATTCTAGGTTAGTTATAGTGCAAAAATGGGTGAGGAAGTTAAGCAGGAACAAGCCAAGGCCGAGGAGAAAAAAGAAGAGAAAGTAGAGGAAAAGAAAAAGGAGAAACAAGCTGAAGAAGTGAAAGAGGAGCCTAAGCCACCTTCTCCCCTTGTGTTATATGTGAACTTGCATTGTGTGGGATGTGCCAAGAAGCTTGAGAAGTCCATCATGAAAATAAGAGGTATGTTTATATCTCTCTATCAAATTTTTTTTTTTTTTTTTTGAGTTTACTTCATTTTGACCATATCGAATGGATTAAAATTTGCAGGAGTGGAAGGAATTACGATAGATATGCCTCAAAATCAATTGACTATAAAGGGAATAGTGGAACCTCAGGCAGTGTGTGAAAAAATTATGAAGAAAACAAAGAGAATAGCAAAAGTTCTGTCTCCATTGCCAGCAACTGAGGGTGAACCAATGCCAGAAGTTGTCACTTCACAGGTGTTAACAAGCACATAAATTTATTAAAAAGATTGTTATTTTTAGTCTTAAGAGTTAATTTCAGCTTAATTCCTCCTATATTAATTAACTTTCCAGGTTAGTGGATTAACTACTGTGGAGCTTAGCGTAAATATGCACTGCGAGGCCTGCGCTGAACAACTTAAGAAGAAGATACTGAAAATGAGAGGTAAATTTAATACTTTCCCCCTTGGAGCCTATTATTGTATTTTGCAATTTCTTTTTCTTCATTTGAAGGAATAATTTGCGATGATTGTTAATGCAGGAGTACGAACGGTCGAGACGGACCTGAGTGCAGAGAAAGTGACTGTTACAGGAACAATGGACGGAAACAAGCTGGTGGATTATGTGTATAGGCGCACCAAGAAACAGGCAAAGATTGTGCCACAGCCTGAGCCTGCGCCACAACCTGCACCTCAGCCTGAGCCACAGCCTGAGCAGCCACCGGCAGAAAAGAAAAAAGAAGAGGAAAGTAAGCCAGCTGAGAAGCCAGCAGAAGAAGAAGCTAAGCCAGCTGAAGAGAAAAAGGAAGAGGAAAAGCCAAAAGAAGAAGTTAAAAAAGAAGAAAAGAAAGAAGAGATCATTTATGGCTATATCGGAGAAGAAAATATGAAGAGAATGATGTATTTATACCAGCCTGTTTATGTGATTGAACACATCCCACCTCCTCAGCTCTTCAGTGATGAGAATCCAAATGCTTGTACTATAACCTAGTGTAATAAATCAATAAGCTTTTGCATTTTATAGTTAAAAGAAAAAAAAAGTTACTGTAATAACTATAATAATGTTTTTTTTTAAATAAAGAATTTTATTTGAATTAAACTGTTATATTAGAACTGAATCAATTATACCAAACAAGACAAACCCTAACCCAGTGATGTTGTATACATATATATAATTAATCAATCTTTGGATGTTATCTTGTACCTAATTAAATTACTAAAATTGTTGTTTATATTTATTTTTAAGTTTGAATCAAACTCTATTGCTAAACACTTAAAAACACAATATATTTATCTGCTGACAATGAAAAAGATTTTATATATAAAAAAATATAAATTTAAATTCCTTTCTACGATAATTTTAAACTTAAAGCTTTGATTTATCTAGTATGATAATTATAAATTTAATTATTTAATTTAAAATTTGATTTATTTGATATAATTAATTTATTCTTAAAAAACGATCTCATTTGAATAAAATTCTTTCTTTAAAAATTAATAATTGAATCATAGATTTAATATAAAAGCTTTTATGAATGTGAGACATGAAGAGACGGGAATCCCAAAAATCTCAACACGGGGTGTGGTGTGGGCTTCACATGGTGGTGGGATCGTTTAAATGACATCTGACTCATCTCTTCAAAAGTTCATTTGTCTGTTTTGTTTTCAAGTAAGATGGAGACGACCCTTTTGCTTTGGCTCACATCATTGATCATTCCGTCAGAAGAGTCTTTCATGAATTGTTTTTGGGGGTTTTATTTATTTTTTTAAAGATTAAAACAAAACTTTGATTTTTCCTGATTCTACATTGTGAAAAAAAAAAAATAATAGAGAAAATAAAGTTGTTTGACTGAATATATGTTGCTAATCACTTGAGACTGGATAGAAAAGGACCTTAGGCGAGCCCCTAAGTGGAAATAACAAAATTATAGTGCCTTTTCAAAGAAAATAATTAAAATAAAAATATATTTATATATCAAATACAATTTAAGTTGGTCATAAAAATTGAGATTTTGAATTTATATGCCATTGGAATAAAAGAAACTGAGAGAGATGTGTGGCAAAATACTTCACAATAACTTTATAAATAAATTCAATTAAATTCTAGAAATATTGCATATGAGGAGGAAAACCCTAAAAACACACCTCCCATGTTATAAATAAAATTACTTTTTTTTTTAATTTCTCAATACAATTCTAACTTCTCTAATGTTTTTTTTTTTAAATTAAAAAACATAATTCTTTAAAATTAATAATTAATAAGTTTAAAATTATAAAAATATTACAGTATCAAATCAAACTCGAACTTGACTGTTAAAACTCGTTGAACTCAACTCTCTTGAGCCAAATGAACTTGAGCAAGTTTAAGCTCAAACTAGACTCAATTCGAATCTACTTTTACTTTCAAACAAACTATGCATTTGCTCAATAGGACTCCATCCCACTTTCAAACATCAAACAATTGTGCATTTGATGGATAGGTCTCCCCCCTACTTTCAAACAACTATGCATTTGATCAACAAGATTCCGTCGTCAGTGTTGCTAAATAAGTCACCATATGAAACTCTTTTTGAACAAAATACCAAATTATAGGTTTCTTAGAGTTTTTGGCTATGCTTCTTTTCCATTTTTAGACCTTATAATAAGTTCAGTTTTCATACTAAAAAAGGTGATTTCTTAAGTTATAATTTAGCACACAAAGTGTTTGAGTAATCAGTAGAATCTACTTATGATTTTGAATCAAACTCACACTTATTTATGAATTCAACCAATCATTAGATTCCACAAAAACCTTGTCCACCATCAATCTAGAGGTAGTTTTTCCCAAAACAAACTAGTTCTATGTATTCTGAAATATGATTTTGATTGTCACATACCAAATTCAATTGAAAATGTCATTCCATTCTCTATCGTCAACAAGAAGCAACATGCTTCCAAGTGCAGACAAAACTGATGCATGGAATAAATATAAACAATGCATTAGTGAATGGAGAATTCAAGGAACAAGTATACATGACATAACCTGAAAGTTCTGTCTTTACTTATTATCCAAATCATGTCTAGAAGTTTTTTAAAGTCCATTATCGATTTTTCTACACAAGGAGTTTGATCAACCAGAGCTTCTTTTATTAAAACATTATTCACAAACGTAATATTGAAGCGAGAGGAACTACAGTGACACAGCTCTCTTTAAAAAGGTAAGAGAATTATTTTATTGCACGATTATTGCAATAAAATAAAATTTGTTTAAGAATTTCTCTAATGCCGTTTACCAAGTTCCGATGTCACAAAAGCAACTTCTTAGATAAGAAAGGCAATCCACATGCAAGCCAAATTATCCACTTCCCCATGAAAAGAAGATTCGTTGCACTTTTGATTAACCTAAAGAATTGTTGACACATTTTGACACTTATCCAACTCAGAAACCATAACCCTCCAAAACAAAAATTTCCATGGTCAAGTTTTCTTTCGCTGATAATCAATATTCAACAACAACTCAAGCCGTCAAGAACCCACAAAAAGATAATAAAGGTAAAAGGGAAAAAAGATGCCACTGACCTTCTTCTCTAAGGAATCCAAGATTAAATGTACTTAGAGAATGTTATATAAGGCTTGCTTCGAAGCTAAATCCTTTACACAATCAATAAAAATCTTCTAGTTCAAGTTCAAATGGCGGACTTGCAAATAGTTCCGGCTTGCAAGAAAGTAGAGGCACAGTATGTGGAGTTGATGGTACCTTTATATTCTTATGGGTGTGAGAAGAAAGTAAAGAAGACTTTATCCCATCTCAAAGGTCAATTCAGCTATATTTTTTTGGGTTCATTTCTTAAGAAACATCTAGATTAACCCACTATCTTTTTCATTATCATTAGAGTTATTGACAATTATCCTCTAAATATTATTGATGAATGTTATTGTGTTATGTAACTGGCTGCAGGTATTTACTCAGTAAATGTGGATTATGAACAACAAAAGGTTATAGTGTGGGGGATATGCAACAAATATGATGTTTTGGAAACAATGAAAAGTAAGAGAAAAGAAACTCGTTTTTGGAACGAAGAAGATAACTTTGTAATGGAAAAATCAGAATTCCCTTCACTTCCTCCTCCGAAGCACTCAAAAATGCCTTATTTGACACTAATTAGGGCTCAGTCTTTCAAGTGGAAAGCATTTGAAAAGGTCTTCAAGAGATCAAATTCCTTTTGAAAAACTTCTAATTTCCAATTAAGAATTAATGCGTGTATATTTGACAACATAAAGCATTCCGGCTCTTTTAGTCTCTTTGGTCTTATTTCAAATTATCCAAAGAGGAGGTTCATGCTCTCATTTGTGTTCTTTGAATTTGGCCACTGCCCTCAGGTTTGTTTAAACTTTGAATTTGGGAGAAAAATAATTCGTCCATGTGTTAGGCGATGAATTTTTCTTTTGTTTGTTGATTTTCCACCTATGTAAATGTAATATTTTGAATGGAATATGTATAGTAAGAACTTGTTTCAAGAAATTACAATTACAAGTAATGGACCTTTTTAAACCTTCAAAGTTTTCCCAATTTATTTTTTCAAATTTGACAAAAATATTTTAGGAATATTTTACCCATTTCTCACTACTTTAAACCAAGTTAGGGAACCATTACTGTATTAGAAGCTTGCTCAAATTAACCACCTCTTAATTTACTAGGTTTAAGACATGAACATTAACATATGCATCTAGGTTTGAATATCTAATTACATATTTAAATAATGTGTCATTATATAATTAGATGTTATTTTATTCTTAATTCAAAATTATCAAATTATATAATAACACATACGTTATCTAAAAAACTAATTGGGTATTCAAAACTAGATATATACGTATGACAACATTCACTTAAGGCCATTTTTTTATCCTCTACTTTGATGTGATGTAATATCAAAATGCATATTTTCAACTTCATAAATTTTGTCAAAAGATGATTGAGTTTAAAATGTTATCAGCAACAATGACTTTAAAATCGGATTGGACTGATCGGTTGAATCAAGAATCAGCTACAAATCTGGTTTAGTTGATATGAAAATATGTTTTTTTAATTAATTCAGTCAAAACTAGGTTTGACCAATTGAACCGATCAAAAACTGGATTTGATCAAGTTTGACCAAAATTTTGAATTTTAATTATATTTGAGTAATTTGATTATTTTTTTATTAGATTGGATAAATTTTTAAAGGTTTATAAGAAAAAATAAAATAAAAAGCAAAAAAAATTATCTCATATCCATTAAAATGTTTTCTATAGACAATAATTTACAGAATTATATTTTTTTTCTGTATCATAAGATTGAAAATTTTTTAATTTCAATTGTTTTATTGAAATCAAATGAATAATTATTACTCCTTAAAAACAATATGTTCTAATTCTCATAGGTATAAATATTTTGATTGATTTTATTTTTTATAAATTTTTATGCAAAATCTATTCATTATAATTTGATAATAAACTAAACCGATCGATTCTTCGATTGAGTTGGTCAAACCATGAACCAGTGAAACAATCGATTCGATCACTGGTTCGATTTTAAAAACATTGATCAACAACACAACAGAAAATGCTTTCAATTGAGATTAAATCGGAGTGTGTATTTACCAAATTTTTTCATGGTGCACTCTTGAGATTCCATAACATATATATGGTATGGTATAGTATGTTATGTGAGTAATGATATTTGCCAATCATATGAATTTTTTGAATAGGGTTATATACAGAAAGAATAACATGTCCCCATATAAGATAACTTTAAATTAAAAAGTAAAAAAGATAATGTTACAGGGTCAAGGTTACTGTACATGAATGACAGCGGAGATGGCGTGGCTATGTTTAAGCTGCAAGAGAGAATGTGCATACTCCACGAAACCTCTACGAGCAATGAAGACTTCTAAAGCGATTCAATCAATTCATGCCAAACCACCTAATAAAGATTATTATATTTTAATATTAAATTAATAGATAGAATAACTATGGCCCACCCAAACTTCCATGAGTTAATTTTCTACCATATAGGTTTGAAAATTTTGTTTATCACCCATCATCCAATTTCATGAGGCAAACTTAATCGTAAAAGAATAGAAAAATAATTTAAAAAATTCCTTGACGCCTTGTATTAAAAATGTTTCTAAAATATATAAATCGATCTACTCCCTAACCTTCTTTTTGTCTCTCTTTCCTGTTAATTTGGATTGTGTTACATTAACTCTCTTTTTTTCTAATGGTTTGTTATCAATTTTATCTTTTTTTACATAACTATCTAATTTAGAGATGTCAACGGGTCAATCATGTTATATCAGCCTTGGTTTGACCCATTATGTTGGTCAATGCCTACTATAGTACAGGTCTTATAGATTGGGCTAACTCATATTTTAGCAAGTTATATCATATTAGGTCTTTAATGGGTTACTCTATCAAACTGTAATATTTTAATTTATAATTTTTTAATAATTTTTTTGGATTAACTTATAGGATTTATTCTAAGACCTGTAAGCCTGATATAACCTATTACAATAACAAATTGTGTCCCCACAGGTCGTATTAAAATAAGAGAGTTTGAGTTATGTCGCGGACCAATCTAACCCACTTGACATATCTAATTTGACCTCTTACCCCTTTTCTTCTTTCCCAAAACACATTCTTCTTCCTGATCTACTCCATACTCATTATAATTTATTTTCTTGCCACCATTTGTCTTTTTTTCACTAGACTTGTTACATCACCAAACTCTTTTTTATTCTTAGAAACCCCATTGCCATCTTCCTCCACAAAAAACACTTATGCATCCTCATCTAATTTCTGATTATGCATCCTATCCTCCTTTTTAGAAACCCCATTGCCACTTCTTCCACACACTCTACTCCTTTTATGAAATCCCAATACCATTATTTTCCTCAATTTCCTTCTCTTCCTCTTCAATTTCATTCTCACCATTCTCACTTTCCAAAACATATTATTTCTTTTTCGATTTTCATGTTACATCATTAACTTTTCATCATTATTACTACTTTGTACTTAAATGATGGGTGAAAAATAAACTTTTTAAACCTAAAAGGTGATATTATTTTTTCATCAAAATTGGGGTGGATAATGATCATTTGACTTAAATTAATACCACAATACAAAGTTAGCAACTTAAGCAAACCAATAATAAAATTATGTGTATTAATAATAAATATTAATTTGTATATTAATTATGAGTATCATCATGTAATTAAATTAAAAATAAAATTATCTTTAATTACATAATAACACATCATCGTTAATATATGAATTAGTATTAAAAAAATCTTTTTTGTTAAATTACCAAGATTTTTACTTGAGGCTTATATAATTAATAGGATTTGATTGACAAATGGCCAATAAATTTGTGTTAAAATAATTTAATTTATAATAATTATGTTGTAAGAAATAGAATAATTTTATCTTTTTATGCATGAAACAGTTAATTACATATTAAAAATTATTATCAAATAATATTGATTTAAAAATTTAAACAATTTATATATATATAATATTTATTTTATATTCAAGAAAACTATAAATCAATTATTATTTATTAAATACTATATATTTTTAAGTGAATTATTTTTATAATTGAATCAAAGAATAATCGAAACAGTGTTTTTTAATTTAATTTTTTTTGAATAATTTTTAAATGTCTTTTTAATTTGATTTAAAAATTTTTTAAATCACATGGAATCGAACGGTATAAATTTGGTATCATCATTACTGTTGTTGTTACGGATAATTTCACGCCGAATCTTTTATCCTAATCTTGTATGAACTTAAATTATAAAAGACTAGAAGAAAGTGGTCAATCCAAGTGGCTTATAAATTTGGCTGTACTTTTCAACTTTCGCCAAACATTTCGAAACGTAACAAACTCCACAGTTTGGTTATACATTAGGCGCCACCTTTGAATTTGAAGGGCTTTTAGGATTCGTCTTGGAGAAGATGATAAAAGTGGCAACAATGGCGGAGCTCCTGGAAGAATACACGGCGGTGCTGGCAAGCGTTACGGAGCAGGTTTTACGTCTCAGAAATCTTCGTTTTACTTCTTCATCAACTGCCTCGTTTCTAGATTCCTCTTCTTTTATCGTTTATTTCTGATTTTAAAACTATACATGTTATTATAATTCATCCGATTCTTGTTCAATTTTTATTGTATAAGCAAAAATCTCTAAATTTCCGGGCTATGTGAAACTGTTTTCCACATTAATGAATTATAGTTTATTTATTTATTTATTTATTTTTGTGGTGGTGAGTGGCTCTGTAATTGTTACCGTGTTTAGGTTTTTTTTTTTTTTAATTCATAATTGGAAAAAAAATACATTCATAAATGTTAACCAGGCCCGCTTCTTTTTCTATCGCACCAACACTAAGCAAATGGAGTTAAATTTACTAATGCAAATGGACCTATCTGGTTTTTGCAAGAAAGCCTTCCATCTCCTTCTTCCTCCCCAATTCTTATTGGTTTGAATGTGGCAAGAATTAGTATAGCTTGCCCCCAAAGGTTTACCTGAGAAACAATTAAAGGGTTTTACATATAAGAAGATATAAATTTAAATTTTTTTTTGATGATATTTTAAAATTAAATTTTTTATTTATCAGACGTAATAATTGTAAGATCAGTCACTAGATCAAGAATTTTATCTATTTGATGTAATTTATTCGTCTTTGAAGGAGCGGTCTAGCAGAAGTAAAGTTCTCAATGTTTGTGAATGAAATAGAAAATTTTAAGAGAGGTTTAAAATATAAATATTGACATATAGTAAAGTAAAAGAAAATCTCTCTAAACTTTTCATCAAAAAAAACAAAATCATTTTCAAATGAAAGACGGGGATTTATTTATATATATTTTTTAATTTTAAATTCACTCAATTAGATATTATCTTATCAGATTATATAAATAAATTTATATATATAATATTACTCTTTTTTTTGTTAAAAGCTTCAATGTTGTGATGCCATAAACAAATTAATTAATTTATAATAAGTGACAATGATATTAATTGATTTTATCTCATACTTTATTGTTTTTTTTTACCACTTCAATTATAAAAACTTTGAAGTATGGAAGAAAGAAAGAATTTTCTTTCTATTAAAATTATAAGTAGTATTATATATACAACTTTATGTATAAATAACATTATGTTACTATGTAATTAGATGATTAAAAATTAAAAATAAATCAATATCAAATCATATAATAATATATTATTATTTATACATATAATTTTATTATAAAATGATATCCTCCCATAAAATTGAAGATGAGGATAAAAGAACAGAATAGGAAACTAAAGATAACCTTGAAAATTATATAATAAGTTTAATTAGTGAATAAAGCACACTTGTGTCAAGTTTCAAATGTTTAGGGTTTGATTCGGTTCAAGTTTAAATTTAAATAAAGCTTTTGTTTGAGACTTAAATTGAAGAGATTTGACTCAAGATCAACAAGCTAAGACTAAACTCGAATAAAAAGATAATGTAATTTTGGATTCAAATTTAAGTTAGAGTGAATTCGAATATTCAAAATGGCTTGAACTTGAATCATTTATGAAATGAGTTAAATATTTGACTCGTTCAATTTGAACTTAAAATCAAACTAAATCAGTTCGGATCAAATCCAATCCAACATGATGTTTTCATTTGCATTCGGGCTTGAAACTATGATAATCAAATTGCATATCGTATCATGTTTTGAAAACCTAATTTTTTGAAACATGTATCGAGTATCGTATCATATGATATAATTTTTTAAAAATAAAATATAAATATAAATACCAAAAAAATAATATGTTATCATTTTAAAAAATATTACAAACATCATTAGAAATTTAAGATTTATTATATCATTATTTTATTTAAAATGTATTTATCCGTATCAGTAATATATATTATATTATAAGATATATATTATATATCGTATATCAAAAGGTATTGATAACTATGTTTAAAATCAACAAAACCCAATAAAGTCATGCTTATTGAACCAACTGAAATTCATAAGAATTGTGTCTTTTAAGCTCAATCAAGTATGGCCAAATGACTATTTCCCACCCAAGGTTTAGTATAAACATAATTTTTCACTCGTTAACTATCAAAAATCTAAATATTTACCATTCTGTTAAATTTTACTATTATTATCAGAGGTAAAATTGTTATTTAAAAAGAATATTTTAAAAACTAAAAATTTATCACATTTTCATCTCTTAGGTTCAAAAACTAGCAAGTCAACCCCACCAAAACTTAGAAAAACTGACATTACCTCTTAGATTTTTGCGATAGATGTTGACAACTAGAAACGACAGTGTTCTCCCTTCCTCCCGACTTCTCTCTTAGTCGCGATCCATTTTGGACCATCTTCTCTCTTTACCTATGGTACAACGAAGAGATCGAGATCTGAGTTTCTTTGTCACGTTATCATGCAACGAAGAGATTGAGATCTCTTCGTCACACAACGATACGACAAAAAGATCGAGATCTCTTTGTTGCACAATGAAGAAGCCTAGATCTCGATCTTTTTGTCACACTATTGATAAGAGGAGAAGATCGGAAATAGACCACGGCTGAGAGAGAAGCCTGGAACGAGGGAGAACGTCATTGTCGTTGTCGACAGCTACTATAGAAACCCTAAGGGGAAATCTAAGTTTTTTAAACTTTTGGTGGAGATGACGTTATTAGTTTTTAAACTTAAGTGTAAAAATGTAATAAATTTTTAGTTTAAACTTTTTTTTTTAAATGATAATTTTACCTCTGATAGAAACAGTAAAATTTAATATAAAAATAAATATTTAAATTTTTGATAATTAATATATGAAAAATTATGTTTACACTCAACCTTAGGTGAGAAATAGTCATTTGGCCTTTAAATCTCTTTCCAAACAAATTATCAAAAAAATCTCTTTCTAAACTTTGATTATATTTCCCAAGATATACATATTTAAAATTTCTAATTACCAAAATGGATATTTAATGATACACTCTAGATATTAATTTATCCTTCATTAAAAATTATCATAATCAAGTGATAATTAATCATTATTATCCTTAAAACATCGTAATTAAATGTAAATCCCCCTAAATTTTGCGGGTTCTAAGTGCCGTATTTGTTCTTGAGATGAAAATAGTTTGCACGCTTATCCCTAAAGCAAACCGAAGAAAAGGCAAAACCTGAGTTTGTGCTTGTGCCAACTCTTTGTTGTAGATTTGGTGTCATTCTTCTCCATCGAATCACTTATCTTAAGGTTTTATTTGTGGGGTTTATCTAAAATTGATCTGATGATGGGTTTTGGTTCCTCTTTCTCCTCATCGTCTAATTTATCTGCTTCAGCTCAACCCTTCACAGTTGATCGTTCTGTATCGAAACCCCTTGTGGATTTGAGTGAACCACCTTTGAATTGGCTTAATACTCACCCTTTGTCTTTTGATTCCTCTATTAAAACTAGTAATTTTGTCGAAGCCAAGCCTTATTATCCCTCTTTTATATCGCCCACCTATGATGACTACACTCAATCCTTGACTAGCTTGTGGGACGGATCAAACGCTTGGAATTATCCCAAAAACGATATCAACGTCTCTGATTTTCCCGTTCACAAGGATCATATGGATGCAGGTTGTCTCTTTTACTAGTACTTTGCTTTTTGTGTTTTGATGTTTATAAATTTTTATTAGTTCTATTTAATTGTGTGAATAGAGATTTCTGTAACAAGATTAGCGTCTGAATTGTTGTTATATTTCTGAAGTATTGAGTAAAACTCGCCTTTATAAACCATTTTGTAATGGAAATGTGTAGTTTAGTGATGAGGCCTCAACCGGGTTCCTATAATCCACCTAGCTATCGAAACCAATGTTTTAGATTGCCTTAATTCAAATTAATTTTTAAATCTCGAGACCATGTCCACCTGTCACCATTAAGCATTAGGTGACTGGGAGCTTAGCAATTTGGGAGCCAGTTGGGTCACTACAATCTACCAGTCTTTTTAAAGTGGCAAATGTGTAGGCTTTTTACCTTGCTAGGTCGTTTCATGAGTTTGCAAATCTCTGCACAAGCCTGTCCGCAAGGAGCGTCTGCTTGTGTGGTGTTTGTTTTTATACCAATTGTTACTCAGACAGTAGGGAGAGCTCATCCTTCAAAATTGAGTGTAAGAGGAATGCTTATATGGCCAATTATCAAGCCATAGCTACTTGTGTGAAGCTCAATTGGGTTTGGTACATAAAATGGGTTTTTTTTTTTCTTTTGCCACCGTTTCTTAATTTTTTATGGTCTTGTGTGATTGCATTTTCTAGAACTGGATTAGCTTTTGTATTGTAAAAATGGGTATTTTGATTTTTCGTTTGTTCTTAAATATATGCAGTAGCACATTCACCCAAGGTCCTACACCTGTGTGAAGAGAAATCTCAGATGCTTGGCTTTGACAAACTGGGATCTTGTAAAATTGATGGATTTGATTATAAATCCTTCTCAGGGCAAAATACCGAGTTCATGCCTGTTGAGTATTCAAGCAAATCATATGTTGGACCCAGTTCAGTATTCCCTGAAACCTATTCTCTGGCATCATATGAGAAAGTTATTAATCCAAATGATATTACATCAGTCAGGAAATCTTCCCCTGGGCTTGTCATTAGAGCACCAAATACAACTTCATTTAACAATCAAGGAATTGGCAGCCTTGATCTCACTATGGACTTTGCTGCAAATAGTAATTTATTTGAAGGCAAAGTTCATGTGGATTCTAGTAAAGGAAACTGTAACCTAGAAGGGGATAATCTTAGTTTTTTGGAATTATCCACAGAAAAGAAAGAAAAGCTGTTGAGCAACATAAGTGTGACTAAGGATCCCTTCAGGACAAATTCTGGACTTCAGGTCACTCATAGTAGTCCAAGTGGTAATGAATCCTTGAATTGTTTTGAGAATTCTTCTGATAGTTTAGATCATTTTAATCATGCTGTGGATTCACCCTGCTGGAAAGGAGTTCCAATTTCTCATTATTCTGCACTTGAAACCTGTGGGTCTGCCCCTCCACAACTTACAAAGACAATAGAAGCATGCAGTGGCTCCAATCTTACTGGGCCAACCAATAACACTATAAAGTTTCAGAAACCAAGTGAATTTCCAGTGCCTTCTCCAGAAAGAATTTCTGTTGCTAAAATGTTAATTCAGGAATTTGGATCACTTGGTGATGTGAAAGAAGGATCCTACCCTCTGAAATCAAGCTATGGCCATGGGTTTCAGCTTTCCGATGATATTGAAGAATCAAGAAAAGAATATGCTCTCTCCAAGAAGTCATTCTATGGGTTAAATTTGAAACCTTTCCATTCCACACAACAAAGTCTTGAGGAAGGTAAATTGACTTCAGAAAGAAAGTGCAAATCAGGCACTGGTGTTGCAGATGTTGGGATGAATACTAGTGATTTCTCAGAAGGTTGTTCATTACATGTGCCATTCCATGCTACAGAGCATGTCTTGAGTTCACCTCCTGCTGTAGAAGCTGCCCCCTCTGAGCCTAGTAAAATGTGTGGCAAAGAATTAGCTCCTAAGATTTGTGTCCAGACATTGATTAATACAATGCAGAACCTATCAGAATTGCTTCTATCTTATTGTTCAAATGAAGCATGTGAATTGAAGAGCCAAGAACTTTCTGTCCTTAAGAATGTGATCAACAACCTTGATAAATGTATATTAAAAAATTTTGGAACTGTGGTCCCATCACAAGAATCTTTGTTTCCAGAGAAAACTTCTGAATTTCTCAGGGAGTTGCCTAAGCTTCATAAGGTATGTTTTTCATGCTAAAATTTATTACATTTGAAAACTACTCCTCTGGTATTTAAAAAAGAAAAAAACAGGGTACAGGTTGCACATTCAGTGGATTGTTTCTGTTTCTTTTGTTATTTCTCTGGTTAAAAAAAATTAGCTTGATTGACACACACAGGGACTGCAGCATATATACCTAGATAAATCATTCACCCTATGCTAAAGTCATTAGAAAACTGGAAAATGGTCCAACTTTTATCTTTTTAATAAAGACTGCCATGCACCTTTTATGTTTTTATTTTTGTAATTGTCGGGTCTGGTAATTTCGCTGCTTTAGAATCCCTGCAAGAGCTTATTTGTAAACTAGGTGACTAAGATTTTTCTTCATACCTTAGAGCAGAGATTTATTTGCAATGGGAAACAAAATAAACTGATGACTCCCATTCAAAATAGTTAGAAAACCAGATAGATATCAGAGATCTGAAAGTTCCATTTTATCAAGCTGAATGACCAAAAACACTCTTGATTGTGACTTATAGCCTTTTTCTTGGACAAAATTGAATAGGATACTTCTTTGGGATCCTATTGATAGTTATTTTCAGGAATTTGAGAAACTACATTACCCATTCTTGAATTAATATTCTTGCAATTATGTAAGCATATGCATATATAGATTTGATGCCTTTTGCTGTTGGTTCTGTGATGCTTAAGTATACTATTTGGTACTTTTCCATAAATTTTGCATATATCATAATAATTGTTAATCTTAGATGTGTTCTTTCCACATCAAGTAAAGAATTTTAAAGTGAGTTCGGTAGTCATTGTATCATCATAGTTGCTGTAATTTTTTCTTATAATGGTTCTATACAATTGGTTGCTCATTTTCTATAAGTTCAAGCTTTTAGGTTTAGTGGTACTGCTAAAGTAATCGTCTTTGACCTATTGCTGATGTGTTCAAATCTATAAAATCCTCCAGTTTATTAATAAATGTTCAATATAAGTAAGATGGATGTGTGTTTGGATGATGTGATGAGTCTAATGATTAATTTTGTTTATGCAAGTGAATGGGCATGTAATTGTTGTACCTTTTCTATGTACTTAAGGCTTTCAATGTGGTATCCTAAGCTGAATGATGTTTCCTTCAGGGAGTGACCATGAGTAAACCTCAGGTGACCAGGGCAGCAGCTGTTACTGATCTGAATCGCCATCATTATCAGCATGCCCAGGAGGGAAGGAAGCACTATATTGCATCTGATAAGTTAGATGATAATCTTTGGAATTTTGCTTCTTCGACGGATGTTGTAGATAGAGAGAAAGATCGTAACATGACGCAGGTATATTATTTACTTGCTTAACTTCTTCATGTCTTATGAACAATCATTCTTGATCATTATTCTAAATACAAGGAAAATTGATTCTGAAAAAAGAATATATTTGGTATTATTCAACAACCATTTTTTTCGAAGCAATTTGCTGCTTTTTGATTCAAAATATAAGAAAAATACTTGCAGTAGCTGTTTTCAGATTAATCTCCAATGTTTGTATAGAAATGGAACAAAACTTTTAAGTTTCTTTCTCAATTTTCGGAAATATTATTCTTAAATGGTTTAAGTGAAAAGAACAAACCAAATAAGGAGTCATTAAAGAATGAACATAACCTAATCAGAGTAAATAAATTGTGTTTGGTTAATCAAATGTTCCCAAAAAAAAAAAAAATGGTGTGATACCGTTAATTGTTGTATTTTCCAGAAAAGGAGGGTTTTGCAAAGCTTCTTTATCAAATGGTTCAAAAGGTTCTGCAAAGTTTTGTGTAATTTGTACAAAGATGCATTCCTGAATCTTTAAAATCTCAGTTTAATTTCCGTTTGTATTTTGTAATGCATTTTAAAATCAAAATTTTAAGCCAAACTTGGTATGAATTTCTTTGACATGGATCATATGATTGCAGGCAATAAAGAAGATTCTTAGTGAGAGTTTTTCTGAAGAGGAAGAAGCACAACCACAAATACTCTTATATAAGAATCTGTGGCTGGAGGCTGAAGCAGCATTGTGTTCTGTCAATTATAAGGCTCGCTTTAATCAAATGAAGATTGAGATGGAGAAATGCAAGTCTTTTAAATCGAAAGGTTAAAGTTTTAAGTGAAAACTCCTCTCCCACCTTTTTTAAGCATTCACCTTTTATATTTAATATTGTATTCTCATGTTCCAGATTTGTCTGAAAACACTACAGTTGCTTCAGAAGTATCAAAAAATAATGCAGGGGTGGAGAAAATATCATGTTCCTTTTCTCCTGATATAAACATGTCTGATGAATTGAAGCCTGAGGTTAATGATGATTCAATTCAGGATGTTCCTGTTACCGCACCTCTGATTGTAACCACAGGCGATCATCCTCATGATGTCATGGCCAGATTTAATATTCTGAAATGCATAGTGGAAAGTGCAAACAATACAACAGCTATAGATGCATCTAAGCTATCAAGCTCCCAAGTTTCTTATGATCTGAATGAGTATGACAGAATGGCACCTGCAGCTAAGGATGATCAAACCCCTGACCTGTCATCCTGGGGTTTGCCTGTCTTGAGCCCAACAATTCTTCATGATAATCCTGAGGCTTCCATCATGGCTAGATTCCAGATCCTCAAAAACCGTGTTGATAATACAGTTTGTGCAAATACAGATGGTGTACTCCCACAAACTTTCAATCTTGATTTTGCAGGAGTGAAAAAGCATGAGCCAGCTGAGGATGAAGTTTTGGACAGGAATATGGAACCTATCTCGTTGCATAACTTTTCTAGCCATGTTGAAGACAAGTTAACAACGGAGTTCTGTCTACATGTTAAGGATGATCCTGTGATCCACGTTCACAGGACGGACAGGTTGGGAAATCAACTTCCTGGTTCTCCTTATGATAGTTCATCATCGGATTGGGAACATGTGTCGAAGGAAGAGTTGCCAGGGCAGAATTGTTGAAGCCTGCAGTGGACATTGGTTACTACTACTTCAAGGGTCAAGTCTCTATCAGAAGTATAGAAAGGATCTTTGCTTTCCTTGAATCTACTGCTCTGTGTGTCTCTTGCATACTAGTTCTGGTTCTGAACTTACGACTATCACTTGTGATAACTGAACATAAAAGTGTGTGGCCTTAAGTAGACTTTTTATAGACAATTGAACATATAAATGGAGCTACTTGATCATATTATCAACTTAATCCCTATAAAATTCAGTTTTTTTTCTTTTTTACACAATTAGCCTTAAAACTCAATATTTTGGTTTCTATAAATATAACAATAAAATTGTAGGAGGTTGTTTGGTTTGAAAAATGTTTTATTACTAAAATTAGAAAATTATTTTGAAAATAATTTTTTTTGAAATAAAAATAGGTTAGTATAAATAATTATTATATTTGATTAAAAGTAATAAAAAAATATTAATATATTATTTTTTACTTAAATATTTTTAAATTTAATTATTCTAAAATATTTTTTATGTTATTTATTATATTAATTAAAAATAAGATTATTTTTATTTTTAAAAAATTAATAAATGAAGATATAATTATAATAAAATTAAGATTACTTTAATTGGTAAAAAGTGTTAATTAAATTATTTTTTATTTTATTTATTATATTACTATTAATAATAAAATATTAGTAAAATATTTTATTACATATTAATCAAATAAAGTAATTTAAGAGTAATTTTTTTATCCCATGAATAAAACGTCTACTATTAATAATGATTTATCATTATATAATAAAATAATTTTAAATTAAAAATAAATTAATATATAATTATTAATATTTAAATCAGTATTTACTATAAGTTTATGTAGTATCATTTTAAATATAATTACGTAAATTTGAATATAATTTCGTAAATTGATTGTTTAATGTGGCCTCATTTCATTTAACATTATAAGAACATTTTCCTGACTACATTTGACCACAAGAGAACTATGCCCAACAGTTCACAAACCAGTTCATTAATGGGAATGATAAAGAAACTAGTGACATTCATTCATTAAAGAGCCATATTATGTTAGTATATAATTATATTTATATATATATTTATATATAACAGTATACGATCAGGTATTATTTTATTTTTAATTTAAAATCAATTACTCATATAATAACACATAATATATACACATTTATATATTAAAATGATATTTTTGACCTTTTTTTATTTATAGTACCTCTTAAAATAGAGATTTACAAAAAAAAAACCTGGGTTTCTTTTTTGAAACAATAAAATTACGTATATATATTTTTAATATACAAATATATACACATATAGATATATTATCGTATAATTAAATAATTTTAAATTAATGATATAATAATATTTAATCATATGATGATATATTTATATATTTACGTATTTGTGTATTAAAAATATATATAAATAACATTGCTTATCTATCATAACACTGTGTGCCCCCCTCATTCATTTAACATTATTAGATTTTGGCTGCAGAATAATTTTATACAGGCAAGCAAAATCACAATTTTCTTTATTATAATTTTTTTTTTATACCGGAAGAAATACATACAGTGGGGGAAAGCCACTTTCCAAACACCATGACAATTTAGAAGTCAAAAGCAGTATGCACTCAAGGAAAAAGTTTCAAACACTCTTAATAAATTCCATAATGTGAGTGTTGAAAGCAGAGCAAACCACTTGGAATCCTTGGAAGCCTGAATCTTTAGCCAAGGCCTTGAATTCTTGTTCAGTCCTCTCTTTTCCTCCTGGATTATGAGCCAACATTATACAGTCTATGTGAATAGTCACCTTTGATGAAAGACTTGGATCTGGCATCACTGGAAGAATACATTCGCAAACAATCACTTTCCCATTATCTGGAAGTGCTCCATAGCAGTTCTTCAAGAACTTCAAGCAGTGTTCATCGCTCCAATCGTGACATATCCACTGCAAGATCAAAGATATGTTAGATGTCCCTGTAATTGATCTGGAAGGGTGGATATAAATCGGACTGAGCCCTAATATCTCTTAGGCAGTTCGGTTTAAATGAAAAATAGTCTAACTCAAGTTTAATTCGAGTTTGTTGAGCTAATATTATGAGTGATTTAAATTTGGTTTGAATAAAAAATTATTTGGTTCGGTTCAATTTAAGCTTAGCTCAAATTTATAGTTTAAATCAATGGTTCGAATTTGTGGTTTGGTTTGGCTCAAGTTGGTAGTTCAAATTTATGGCTCATTAATAAAACGAGATCGTTTTATTCAAATAATATTAAAAATCATTTATTCGAACTTAACTGAGCCACGAATTTGAATCATCAATTCGAACTATAAATTTATGCTAATACAAACCACGAATTTAACCCGAATCGAGCAAAAAAATTGAATTATTGATTGGAGCTATAAATTCAAATCAAACTTAAGCTAAATTAAACTGAACACCTTCTAACTTGAGTTTAGCTCAGTTTCTAAAATGAACAAAATATTTTGGTTTGGATTCATCTCAAATTTAAATTTAACTGAATCAAATAGAATTGACTTTCAAAATCAAGCCGACTTAGATAGGATCCAACCCTAGTAAAGATCAAACTCACCTTCATGAAAATGGCGTCTCCTTTTGGTACACTAACAAACATGTCTCCACCAACGTGCTCGATGCCAGGCAAAGATGGAGCATCGTCAATAACATGAGGCAAATCAAAGTTGATGCCTTTAATGAAAGGGTATTTGGAGATAATCATGTGGAGTGTGGCTCCAATTCCGCCACCAACATCAACCAAAGAATTGAGACCCTCGAAGCCTCTGTAAGTCTCAAGAATTTTCTTCATGGTGATTGTCGAATGTGAAGACATTCCATTGTTAAAGATCTTGTTGAATCTGGGATCTTTGCCATGATACTCAAATGCTGTCATCCCATAGGCCTTGTTAAATGGAATTCCACCTTCAAGCACAGCATCTTTCAAGAAGTACCTAGAAAAATAATTTAACCATTTTGCAAAAGTATTTTCAGTAATGAGTAAAACAATTAATAATTTTTTAAGAGCAATAATAGCAATTTCTTTGTGCTTTCTTATTCAAGAAGAGCATAATAATGGACATTATCCAATTCCAAATATTTTAGTGCGGTTGGTGGGTGCTCACAAGAATCAAGAACCCGGCCTTAAGCTAAAAAAATTAGAGTTAATAAAATTGAGGGAGTATTAAAATTTTTAAATAAAAAATCTAAATTAGAATTTTTATTACCTTTACAAAAACCTTGAAAATAAAAACTCTATCAAAAGCTGACCACAATCCTACGTAATGGTTTGCTTTATGGAAAGAAATATGTGGGTCTGGGTCTGCCTAAACTATAGAATATTTGGTTGGTTTGGCTGTCGACAAAGTAACCTAATACTCAATAATAATACTATTATAAATCTTGAACTCACTTCATAAGAGAAGAGAAGTCATGTACATGATGACATATTTTCTTAGTAAAATTTAATTATTCAAACCTTTTCGTCATGTTCTGATTTGGATCACCCAAAGTTCTGGTTCCAGAAGGAAAGTTGAGTTGTTTTATTGATCAAATGCATTGGTGAAATATTATTATTTTTTAATTAATAAAATTATGTATATAATTTATATATATAAATAATAATATATTATTATATAATTAAGTATTAGTTTATTTGTAATTTGTAATTATTTAATATATAATAATAAGTTGTTGTTTATATATAAAATTATATACATAATATTATTTTTTTTATTAATTGAACCCAAAATAAGATAATTTTAACTCAAATTTAATTGGATTCAAATTGAGTAGTTTGATAAATATTTCATGAAAACCAAATGTAAAATAAAAATACAATGAATGATGAACATGACATATAATTTACACTAGGTACTATAAGACAATTGAATGAGGACAAATGAAAAAAATAAAGAGGATGTGGAAAGGAATTATAGGAGACAACTCACCAGCTCTCCATCAAAATTTTATCTTGATTCATGAGAGAAAGATCACCGAGACTGACGCCATCCTCATTTCTGGTAAGAAATTTACAGACTTTTCCAAGGCCATAAAGCCTCTCAACTTTTCCATCAGGAAGATTACGCAGAGAGCAAGTAAGAACAGAGTAGCTGGCGAGGAGGCGCAAAATGCGATCAAGCATGGTGGGGGCATCTGGGTTCTTTGTGGGGAGCTGAGATGCGATGTCGTTTGGAGAAACAAAAGCTCCAGGGCCTGCTTTTTTAATGATCTCCAGAAGGTCAAGTTCAATGGCGGCTTTGAGAACCATGGGTAGAACTGAAGCGCTGGTTAGTTGCATGGCAAAGTGATTAGCTTCTTCTTCATCTGAGACTTGGACTGGGGTAATCTGAGTTTCTCCTGTGGAACCCATTGTTGAAGCGAAATGGTTGAAAATGGAGAAGAAATGAAGATAATGGAAGAGGATTTTTGAGAAATGTTTGGACAAGACACTGGTATATATGATGGGGTTTTGGTTTCACCAAACGTTAGTGTTGGTCCCATTTACAGGTGCCCACCACCTAAAAGTTTTTTTTTTTTTTTTTTTAAATATACCAATGTGTCATATTAAATAAATAAAATTTTAAATTTAATAATTATTATATTAAATATTTTAAAATTTTTATTTTATTTTAATATAAATAAATCTGGAACTCAAACGTTTTTGGGAATAGAGTTTAAGTATTTTGCAGTTTTTACCAAACTATCCCTTCAGTTGAGATCCACCACCTAAAACTTGGCCCCACCCATTTAACCCCTTTCATTGTTTCTCATTCTTACGTTTTCATGGCATCACCTTTTCCATAAGGGGAGTCCAAAATAATTTTGACAAATGTATGTACCTTTTTGGCTTTTTCTACTTGGGATGATATCAACTCGAAGACGCATCTTAAAAATTCAGAGAACAAGTTTCTTTTTAGAAGTTCGAAATCTGTTAGCTAACTTAAACTGTTGAAGGGTATATAAGTAATTTACTAGCAGTAAAAAAAAAAATCAAAGATTAAAAATAATATTTTGAAAAGTTAGGGGGGGGGGGGGGGGTGCTTGAGTGGTTCACGTGGCAAGAGTGTTGACCTAGTGAAACAAAACAAAGAAAAAAATTTGCTCTTTTGTCTGACATTTCTCAAGAAAACCAAAAGTCAAAGTGTGAGCGCAGTGTTTTTAGAGTAGAAAAACAAAGCAACAATCAGTAATTGACAACGACGATGGCAACTCATTGAACGGTGGAGCGTCGGTGGACAAAAGCGGATATTCAATTGATACATGAAATACATTAGTAAAGGTTGACAAAGCTTTACGGCTACACAGCAATGGACAAACAGTGGAAGTTGATGACGGAGCGTTTGTCGATGTTGAAGAGTTAGTCGGGAATGCGAATCAAGGCTAGGCAACACGGAAAACAGGTGCATATTTGGTCACCCACGTTTGAAAAAATAAGTTGTGGTTTTTGCTTAAAATGTTCACTGAACGATGAATAATTTTAGGATTTTGAAAGTATAGGAAGACAGGTTGAAATCTATAAACTAGGGTTATAGCATTTTGGTTTTAGTGACTTGATATCTCTATTAGGGTTTGGTTTTTAAATATTATGTTTTGCTTGGTTGGGAAAGGGTTGGTTATTTTATCATAGGCGCCGTTGAAACATGATTTATTCAATCAATGAAATTATATATACATATTTTAAATACATATTTAATACATGTCATTATATGATTATACGATTTTAAATTAATAAGAAAATAAGGGTTTAAAGGTATTTAATCACGTGATAATACACATAAATATATATTTATTTGTGTACCCAAAATGGATATCATAGTATTGCACTTGTTGTATAGTACGAGAAGAATAATCAAATGTTTTATCAACATTGTAGTCCTCGATGAAACATCGTTGCAAACATTTGTAATGTAGTTGGGTATAAAGTTGTGGATCTAAAGATGAGGTTTGAGATCTCTCCTTAGTTTTGTGCTATCTCACATTTACTTTGGTTTTTTGGATCTTGCTTGGACTTCCCCTTGTATCTTTGTACAATATTTTTTGTTCTATATAATACTTAATTTTGCCCATAAAAAGTTTATGCTAATTCGTTTATGGTTTACAATTTAGGAGTTAGGATTCAAAATTTATAGTTCATGTTTCAAGATTAGGTTTTACAATTTAAGATATAAAGGTTTCGATTTTAAAATTTTAGGTTTATGGTTTACGGTTTAAAGTTTATTGTTTACAGTTAGAGCTTCATAACACTCTCAGGCAAATCTCATAACAACAAAACACAAAAAAAATGTTGGATATGTATATGCATTATACATCATTCAGAGATATTAAGATAAAACTGATTAAATAACTTATAAACTTTTAAACTATCAATATACATTTTGATTTACAAAATTTAAAATCGAAATCATGATGAACTATTTATATGGACTAGGATGTTAGAAGTTTAGGGTTTGACTTTACGGTTTACAATTTATAAGCCATAGGGTTTATGTTTATGGTTCATGACTTTAGGTTTAAAATTTACGATTTATGATTTATGGCCTATGGTTCATGGTTTTAGGTTTGGAGCTTTCGATTTACTATTTAGGACAACACTATTATACATTTTGTTTTATTTAGTCCTACAATGACAGGTGAACAAAAGATGAAATATGCTAATAAATATATGCAAAAAATAAGAAAAATCTTTAATAAATACTTCAGTTTAACCTTTTTACTATAAAACATTTAAAAACCCCTTACAACAAAAAATCACATCCTGTAAAATTTATTTAATCCTTACATCATCAAATATCAAATAACCTCCTATTTTTCGTCATTAATGAAAAGTTGTATTTAAACCTAAGAACAATTTTGATATTATTTAAAATGTTTATCTAAATTCCCTATAACCTATGATGGATTGACTAAAATCATATAAAGTATAAACCATCTAAATTAATTAATTTAATTAATTACCCTAATGTTATTTATTATATATAAATACATATAATATAACTCTTTTATTGTCATATAATGGTCTATACTAATACTATAACTTTTTGAAAATTCACTCAAATAAAACTTATATATTTATTCTGGGCCAAAGGACTATTTCCCACCCAAGGTATGTTTTTTTTTCAAATTCCCCCCGTTAACTTTAAAAATCCTATTTAACTACCCATAGACTGTTAAACTTAATTGAGTCCGTTAGTCATATCATTTTTTCCCTAAACCCTAAAAACTGACACTGTCCCCCCAACCCAAGTTTTCAAAAACTTCATTTCCCCCCCTAGGGTTTCCAAACCTTCAGATCTAATTTTTTTTATGACAACCGACGATCTCCAAACACCTACTCTCCCTCTCCGATGACCTCTCCTTCTGGTTGTACACTTCTGACGTTGTATGACCTCTCCTTTTGGACGACGACGACCGTGCAACGTCTTTGATAAAGACATCGTCTTCGTCCGACGACGACCGTGCAACGTCTTTGATGAAGACATCGTCTTCGTCTTGACGAAGACGTGTCGTCTTTGTTGACGACGATGCCCATGAGGGGAAGATGTTGCACGGTCGAAAAGAGAAGACGCCGAGGAGGAAGAGACGTCGCTTGGAGATCGTCAGTCGTTGTCGAAAAATTCAATCGAAAGTTTGAAAACCCTAGGGTTGAAAATGTTGTTTTTGAAAACTTTGGTTGGGAGAAAATTGTTAGTTGTTAGGGTTTGGAGGTAAAAAAAATTAAATTTAAGTTTATTTTTAATATTACAGATAAAATAACAGTTTTATCCTTGAATCCGTCAACCTGACGTTCTTTTTAACAGTCTATGAATAGGTAAATAAATTTTTCAAAGTTAACGGGGAGACTTTACAAAAAAAGCATACCTTAGGTGCGAAATAGTCCTTTGGCCTTTATTCGGTATCATGTTGATTTATATGAGTATTTGTACATCTAATTTTATTAAATTTAATTTATAATATAATGTTATTATCTTATAATATATGAGAACTAATTTTCCATGATCATTAAGTTTAATAGGGTCCACCACCATTGACGATTTGTAGATATCTTCTACAAGTTACCTAAATGCTTCCAATCTTCTATAATTAATATAAAATGGTGTAACGAACAAACTTCTTAAAGGTTTAACGTATTTCAATTTTTTTTTTAATTAATTCTAAATCACAATTGAAATTGGCCCTACATTTTCACTTCACAACTGCTATTTTTTATTAATTCCAAAAATTGACTTTAAGGGTGCGCACGATTTAACTTAATATAGTTTAAAAAATTTTTCAAACCAAACTAAGAAATACGATCTAAAATTTTTTTTCAAAACCACATTGTAGTGTAGGGTGCGAGAATTTAATTTTATATATTAAAAAACATTATTGTGGAGTCCACGTATTTTATATTATCAACTGAAACATCCCACCTAATCTTATTTACAAGCAAAATATTAGTAAGATTGACGTTGAGAGGGTGCCGTGTCATTTACTAATTTGTAGAGCAGTATCTTTCTCAACCACTTTCTTTTGTAGCTATGCATGGCTATCATGAAAATTAATTACATATGACAATAGGGCGAATAATATATATATATATATATATATATATATATATATATATATATATATATATATATATATATATATATATATTTTAAATATATAAATATATATTTATTTGTATTTAAAATGATTAAGTATAATTTGATTGTATCATGATTCATTTCAAAGACTTCAATCAAGTTTCCTATTGAATATAGGGCAATGGTTAATTAAGGGTATAAATAAACAAAAGTTTTAGGGATCAAGTTTTCTTAATGGCCTAAAAATGTTTTCCAAGTTTCCAATTTGAATGATAAACGTGGTGCCCACACGTTATTATTGACATTTTTGTTATCATCACAATATGATTTGTCCACCAATACCAATGTATTAATAATTCAATCATTTTCTTATGTATTAGAACCTTGCCTTTATTTTGGTTGAATCATGCCACTGCATGCTAGGCCATCCTCATTGTTATTCATTAAACCCATGTCTTAGGTTGACTCCAGTTTTATTACTTAATAGACCTTTGGATTGGGTCAATCCAATAAGAGCTTAAGATACAACCTAAAACTTTTAAGGTTGTACCCCCATAAGCCTTTACAAATTAATCAATATGTT
This sequence comes from Mangifera indica, assembly GCF_011075055.1. Lineage (NCBI taxonomy): Eukaryota > Viridiplantae > Streptophyta > Magnoliopsida > Sapindales > Anacardiaceae > Mangifera > Mangifera indica. The sequence goes on along the minus strand of NC_058137.1, from coordinate 23,076,985 downwards.
TTCATAAATCTACCTACTAAAATTTGAATGATAAACGTGGTGTTCACATGTTATTATTGACCTTTTTGTTATCATCACGATATGATTTGTCTATCAATGCCAATATACTAATAATTCAAAAATTTTTCGTACGTGTTAGAACCTTACCTTCATTTTGGTTGAATCAAGCCACTAAGTCGTGCTAGGTCATCTTCAATGTCGTTCATCGAACTCACGTCTTAGGTTGAGTCTAATTTTATTACTTAATAGACTTTTATATTAGATCAATCCAATAAAGACTTAAAATACAACCTAAAACCCTTAAGATTGTGTTCCTATAAGCCTTTACACATTGATCAATATATTTTCATAAATCAATTTAATAAATTATAATTTTTTAATTTTATATATATAATTTTATTATTAATTTTTAACAAATTGTGTCGACCTAACACAACCCTTTTTTTTTTTTTTTGTACTAGGCTAATGTGAACCGTGCCGAAATGATAGAGGTTTGTGGCCGGACCCTTCTAGCAGGATTAGTCGAATGATAATAATGATAATGAAAAATGCTTTTGATAATTCTAATATTTTGAAAATTCAATTTCCAATTCTGCAACTAAACGTTACCGTCTTCACCAACCCCTTCCACCAAATCCATAATTCATGTTGAAGAATGAGTAGAATAAAAGCTATCACCACTTACGACTGGCATTTCTATTTAGTCAGTGACAAGATTTGTCAATTTCACACCCACCCACTCAACTAATCTTATACCAAAATTACTATTAAATTAATATTTTTTCTTACGAAAAGTCTTTTTGCAATGTGAACATTTCAAGTATAATTGACAGCCTACTAACAACATTACTAAATTTAATTTACAATCTATTTAACCATAAAGTCTTTACCAATATCACTGCTGTGACTTTGAGCTCATTAAACTTAGAGTAGATAGACAGTTGGACTTGCCCACTCATGTGCTTTGAATTCTTAATTGTTTGATGGAAGCATGAAAAAAAAAAAAATCATGTCCCAAGAGATATTATAAAAAAAAAAAAAAAAATTGTAAGTCTAGGATAGTCTAATGTGGAATTTTGACATTCTTTTTTTCTTTAAATAAGGATATAATAAATCTTATAAAATGTGTTTTATAGAAATATGTTACAATGTTTTCAAAATGGTATTTGGATACGAACATGAGGTAAAAAAAGATCGTATGAAATAAATCATCTTAATACAATTAAATGCAATAAACAACAGATAATCACTAATAAACTTTTCAATTTGAAGTCTCAAAAACTTCGCTATTAAGACCAACGGTTAGATGATTTTAATGTCAAAATATAAAATCTTATAGTTGCATGAGACCAATAATCAATATAATGAGGAAACAAAAATGTGAAAAATGTGAGAAGTAAGAAATTAGTCTAATGTGGAAAAATGTAAGGAATTACTAATTTAGTCTAATATGGAAAAATGTGAGAAAATGAGTAAGAATAGAAGAAAGTTAACTATACCACGCAACCAAAGAGGCATGACTTTTGTAGACCATGATGAGATTATAAGTTCTTGGAATATCCTTCATTTTTAAACTAGTTTGGTCTCTATAGCTCAGTAGAAACAAAAATATAAATCAAATTTGATTAGTTATATAAATTCAATTATTCAGAATTTGAAATTTTATTATGACCACTTTGGATGCACACGAAACAAGGAGAAGCAAGAAATTAATGAGAAGGAATTAGCTATTCGAATTCAGTTTCTTCAAAGAAGAAAAGGGTTGGATCACTCTAGATCTAGCAATGGTTTGTCTCCAATCTACCACAAATTAAGAACAAACGTTTGTGTCCTCAATTCAGCACACAAACAATGATGAAAATTTTTGCTTCCATTGCATCATACGAACAAAGACGGAAAATTTTTGTCTCCAATTACCACACATCTAAGGCAAAATTTCTTTATCCTCAATGTTTATGGACAAAATTTCCGTTATGAAATGAGTATCATTTCATGATAAAACTAAATTTCATTCACAATAATCGGCTATTAAAAATGATTTTTTTTTGGCATGTATTACTCTAGTAATGTGGGTTTTTTGATGATTTGGTTTGTTACCCTACTTAATTTTTTAGTACGAAATTTTTAAATTTTATGAGGAGAACACCTTTTCTGAAATGTAATGTAGCGTCTTCTACTACACCAATACCACCAACAATTCAACAATGTAGGGAAAAGAAATTCAATACGAGCAGAGAACATCCAACAATAGATTCTGAAAGGCCAAAGGACTATTTCCCACCCAAAGTACGCGGTTTTCTCAAATTTTCCTCTATTAACTTTAAAAACCTCATTTACCCACCCATGGGCTATTAAAATTAACGGAACCTTAACTTCTAAAAAATTTATCTCATTTTCCCCGCTAAAATTTTAAAAACTAACAATTTTCTCCTAACCCAAGTTTTAAAAAACAACATTTTCCCCCTTAGGGTTTTCAATTTTTCAGAGTTAGTTTTTCGGCATTGTTTCTTCCTCTCCGACGACCTCCAGGCGACGTCTCTTCCTCTTCAACGCGGTCTCCTTCTAGCAATTGCCTTGGGACGAAGACTCTTAATCGACGAGGAGCCATAGAGGAAGAGGCATCGTCTGGAGGTCACCGAAGAGGAAGAAACAATGTCGAAAAACTAACTCTGAAAAATTGAAAACTCTAGAGGAAAAATACTATTTTTTAAAACTTAAGTTGAGAGAAATTATTAGTTTTTAGGGTTTAGGGGAAAAAATAAAATCAAATTTAAGTTTATTTTTAATAATACAGATAAAATGATGATTTTATCCTTAAAACCGTTAATTTTAATCGATCACAGATGAATAAATGAGTTTTTAAAATTAACAAGGGAAAACTTGCGAAAACAACGTACCTTGGGTGGAAAATAGTCCTTTGGCCAATCTGAAACATCCAAAAATAACAACTGCTTTTACATATTGTCATAATAGTAGAACCTATAATATCCAATACTCTTATGGCAATTCGTAAAAGCGGTTATTATTTTGGTACTAGTTCTTGAAAAGCTCCAAACAGTGTTCTTGATCCAAGTTTCTGCTCCAAAACTTTTTGTAATATTCTGGATACGTGAAATCTCTATAAACGGATCCACAGGCATCATCCCCAATGAGCGATTTTGGAGCACTGATAATTGCATCATCACTTGGGCATAAAAACGAAGCCACCGACATCCTTGCCTTTTCAGCATTCACAATGGCACGATGCCATACGCTCTTGTATCTCCCATTACTTAGCGCCTGCATTCATAATTAAATCCACCATTGACGATTTATGATAAATCAAAGTTTAACTATTTTCTATGTTATGTGTAAGTTGAAATAAATATAGCACCTGAAATTGATCACCAATATTAATGACAAAAGCATTTGGGTAGGGTTTAACAGCAACCCATTTACCGTCTTTGAGAACTTGAAGGCCAGCGACTTGCAGATCTTGAAGTAAAATGGTGAGAGCATTTGGGTCAGTGTGGCCTGGTAGTCCATAAGTCAGCTCTGGCTCTGGACATGGTGGGTAAAAGTTCAAAGCCATGTGCTGTCCTTGTTCACCCAACATTTGTTTTATGTGTTCTTTTTCTAAACCTAAGCTCTCTGATATTAGCTCCTCCAATCTGAATCCAAGTTCTCGAACTTCTATACAGTAATTGCTTACAAATTCCCTAACAGTTAATGCAACACAATTTACCCTCAGAAACCGATTAAATTAACTAACTAAAACTTAAAAATTAAAAAAAAAATGCCAGACATGAGAAGTTGATTCAGTGACTTATTTATAAACCCAAATAGTATATTGCTTAAGTTTAAGCCAGTGGTCATTCATGAGGTTGGTTAAGGTATTGTAAGGGTAAGGCACAGTGGTTGTACCAATTTGTTGAATTGAATAAAATCCCCAGTTTTTTAATTTTCTATTTTACATTTAGTATCAGACCTCCTCTGAGTTGCGTCAATGGCGAATTTTTCAGTGTTTTCCAGTTCACTGAATACACTTGGCAAAAGCTGTAATTCTTCACCTGCAGAGAATCTGGCAATCTTAGGATTTGGAAACTGACAGTGAACAATTATCAATACTGGAGATCTTGGGCGCTCTCTTCAATTAGTGCTTATGAGTTGAAAGAGCATCTAACAAGTTTAGTTCCATGTCCTCCATTTATTTTGCTTAATACTGATACAGGTGTGAAGCCAATTAAGTAATCAGATCCTTAATACTCTTTATGGAAACATTGTGATAAATTTCTGATGTGTTGGTTGTCAGTGTCGATTTCTGAGTCAATGTTCTGTCATGTGACTAAATGTACTATTCAGTAAATATATGGTTTTCACGATAGAATTATTTTGTGATCGAGTCAAAAATTCGGGTTATGTGGTTAAAAACACTTGCGAATCAAGAAGAAAAGATCATTGAGTATTTGTGAATATATAGGGACAATGAAAGTTCTTGAATACTAATGGATATTTTGTTTCTAAAGAATTGATTAATCACATATTAGTTGGTTGTAGTCCAAAATTTGACCAATCTATAGTTCACATTTCCTCCAGGATTGATTCCGCAACTGAAACTATCAGCTTAGTTGAAGCCAAGTTCATTTTTCAAAGGTATGAACTAAGGCTAAGTTAGAATTCACTGTGTTCTTTTGATATGATTGGAGGAACAACTAATGTAGTTACTCATGGTAGATCTATTCTATCAAGAAACTGGATAGAAAGCCTTGGTAATCATAATCAGGTGAATTTGTTTTATGTGCAGTGTAGTGGCATTATAAGTATAGCCCTGGGAATAATTCTACTGAATCACAACAATGTTCGAAGGAAAAAGGTAGAGGAAAAAATTAGGGTAAAGTAATCTAATCTGCCAGGTTTGTTGGAAAAGTGGGCATATGTTGCTTTGAAGTGTCATCATCGATTTGATATTACCTTCATGGGTAATCCACAAACTGAACAAGTCCATAATGAAGAGGCAGAAGATTGTGACAGCAAACTATAACCCTGCCAAACATAATCTTTCCAACACTGAAACTTATACATTGTAGTCACAAAAACAAAGTGACTAGCAATTCATCAAAACCTATTGAAACTCATATGTCTTCTGCCCAGTTGGTATACTCACCCCAAAACAAAGCTTCTACAACAAATACACCTGGGTCAGACCAACTTAATCTCACCAATATTTCAGCCAACACCTTTATTGCTACTCCTACAACAGTTTATATGGACTCTAGGGCTACCAATCATGTCACCTTTGAGCTGGATCATATTTCGATCAGGACAGACTACACAGGAAAGCAACAACTCCAAGTTGAAAATTGGGAACTATTGAACATCTCCCATACAGGTTCCTCTAACATTTATACCCTCCTCCCTAATAAATTCCTATCCTTAACATAATATTCTTCATGTTCCTAGGATTACTAAAAATCTTATTAGTGTCTCCAAACTTGCAAAAGATAATAATACAATTGTTGAATTCTTTGCTGATTATTGTTTGGTGAAGGATAAGGATACAAAGGTTGTTGTTCTTCCAGGATTGTTGAAGGATGGGTTGTATTAGGTTTCTAATCAACTGTTTGTGTCTAGAATTGTCTCAGATGGTGGTATACACAATGTTTTTAATAATTCTCTCTGAGGACAAGTTAATTGTGCTATTCAATCTAGTTTTTTCAAGTAGAATATTGTGTTTTTGCTTAATAAAACATATCCTTGAATATGGCACAAAAGACTAGGTCATCCTTGTGTAAAATCTCTAAAAGTTGTATTTCAAGACATGAAATTGACACTGCTAGTTTAGATAAAATTCCTTTCTGTGTGGATTGTCGTATGGAAAAAACCAACAACATCATTTTCCTGTTTCTGTTACTAATACTACTGCACCTTTAGAACTTGTACATACTAATGTTTGAGGTTCTGTTACAGTTCTTTCTCATGAATGTTATAGATATTTAATGCACTTTGTAGATAATCTTTCAAGGTTCACCTGGCTATATCTTCTAAAAACTAAGTCTGAAGTGAAAAATATTTTTGAGCAAGTTCGTAAGTTGGCAAAAAAATAGTTTGATAGAAAAATCAAAACAATTCATATCGATCGGGGAGGTAAATATAGGTGTCTAACATATTATTTTAAAAAACATAATGTTTCTTTCAGACATCTTATTCCTCATACTCATCAACATAACGAAAAAGTTAAAAGAAAACATAGACACATAATTGAATTTGGTTCGGTACTTCTATTTCAAGTAGGAATGACCTTGTCTTATTGATGGTTTGCCTTTCAAATTTTAGTATTCTTAATAAATAGGCTTCCCTCACCTGTTCTAGGAAAAAGTCATCTTTTAAAACATTTTTCCATTATTCACCTAACTACAATATGCTCAAGGCATTTGGTTGTGCTTGTTATCCCTTTCTGAGATCATATAATGGGCACAAGTTCAATTTTCATACCTAAAATGCGTCTTTGAAGGAAATCATCAAGTATATAAGGGGTTTGTATGTCTTAGCTCACCAGTATTATCTTCATTGTTGCAAACATTGATGAACTAGATTTTCCAAAGTAATTCCACTTTTGTTCAAAATCCTTCACATAAGACAACCTTTTTTTACCTTGACTCTAAATGCACAAAAAACTGTTTTTTTTTACCAATCTTATCTCCAAGTCAGACTACCCATATTTCGACTAATACAGATGTTCATATAAACCTCACTTGATACAGGTCCTGAAAGTAGCCTTCAACACTAGAGAAATTAGCAGTTCAAACACACTTTGTTCAGTAGCATTTTGTAGTGTTCCTCTTGAAACAAAACTAGTTTTTCTTTAGGACCAACACGTGTTAGAAGTCATTTAATTAAAAAAAAAAAAAGACTAGGTCATTAGTTTCTGCCTCTGTTGCTCAACATATTGTGGGACATAAATGGGTGTTTAAAAAGAAGCTTAACACACATGGATCATTGCACAAATTAAAAGCCAAACTAGTTTCTAAGGATTTTCAACAAACCCAGGTATGGATTACTTAGAAGCCTCTAGTCCAATAATCAAATCAGAAACTATCTAAGTGATTTTGTCACTGTTATCACTTATAGCTGAAAAACTCATCAAATAGATGCAAATAATGTCTTCCTCATGGTGATTTGCAAGACGAGGTATATGTCTCACCCACAAGATTCTATTAATCATACTAAGCCTACTTATGTTTGCGAATTGCATAAGACACTCAATGGCCTAAAACAAGGTCCTAAAGTTTGGTATGCTAAGATGAAATAAACTCTTTTGTATAGAGGGTTTGTTAATTCTATAACCGACACAAGCTTGTTTTTCTCACATAATAAACATTTCTCAACATACATTTTAGTATACATTTTGGCCCTTTCTTCCATTGAATCAGAATATAGAGTAATTACTCAAACTATCACAAAAATTGTTCGGTTTAAGTTCCTGATTCAAGACTTACACGTTTCTATTTTGGGAAATGAAGCAATTTGGTGTGATAATCAAAGCGCTACAACTTTAGCTTCTAATGCAGATTTTCATGACAAGACTAAGCATATTGAAACAGATATACATTATACGTGGGAGAGCAAATGGCCTAAAAAACTGTCAATACAGTTTGTTCCTAGTTTGCTTGATATAATAGATGTTTCAACTAAGTCTTTCGCTATCTCCTAATTTTCTCAATTAAGGACCAAACTCAAGGTCCTAGATGCTTTTGATTGCATAGTTTGTGATGATCCAGGAGAACAAACTGATAGTTCTGGTTGATTAGCTGGTAATATTGGTTTGTCTCTATTGCCACAAGTATTTTTTATACCATGTGAAAGCAGTGTGAATAGTAATATTAGTAATAAAAATGCTAATATACTAGTGTTATGATTTGTCCGCAGTTTAGTAAAAGTTGTGGTGAATTGCATTTTGTGGAAGAGTTTAGGGTAATGTGGAGTCTATGGAAATATCAGTGATGATGATCTAGTGTTGTATTCTCTTTGTTGGTGTTATGTTCTACTTGTAGGGGAGGAAGTTGAGAATAAAGTTTGATGGATGGACAAAGGGAATATAATATCAACACTGTGTGCATTTTGAGTATCGACAAAACGCGTCGTTTCATTAACATTGTTTTTCATCAACGTTACTTCCAACCCTGATAAAACAAAGGCCAAACGACTATTTCCCACCCAAGGTATGCTGTAATGACAAGTTTCCCCCCTTTAACTATGGAAATACCAAATACCCACCCATGGCCAGTTAAAAGTAACGGGGTTAAGGGTAAAATTGTCATTTTCTCTATAATATTAAAAAATAAACTAAAATATAATTTCCTTTTGCCCCCCTAAAGTTTGAAAACAAAAATTTCCCCCCAGCCTAAGTTTAAGAAAATGGCAGTTTCACCCTAGGGTTTGGTTTTGAAATCTCCGGCGACCTCTCCGGCTCCGTTGCCGACGGCTTCTCCCTCCCGAAGAATCCTCTCCTTCCGGTGATCGGTTTCCTCCCATTTGGAGGCCCGATCGTCGCCGAAAAGCGGTGGGAGACGAAGAACTTCGTCTTCCCCGACGAAGTTCTTCGTCTCCCACCGCTTTTCGGCGACGATCGGGCCTCCAAATGGGAGGAAACCGATCACCGGAAGGAGAGGATTCTTCGGGAGGGAGAAGCCGTCGGCAACGGAGCCGGAGAGGTCGCGGAGATTTCAAAACCAAACCCTAGGGTGAAACTGCCATTTTCTTAAACTTAGGCTGGGGGAAAATTTTTGTTTTCAAACTTTAGGGGGGCAAAAGGAGATAAAATTTTTAGGCGTTAGGGTTCTGTTAAATTTAACTGGCCATGGGTGGGTGTTTGGTATTTCCATAGTTAAAGGGGGGAAACTTGTCATTACAGCATACCTTGGGTGGGAAATAGTCGTTTGGCCTAAAACAAAATTCGTGTAGCTAATATCTCTTCTTCTCAAGAAAGTTTTCTCGTCAACATCCCTAATTTTCCAGTTTTCTATTTTTGATTTCTTGTTCTTTCAATATTTAATTTGATAGTGCAATTTTTCTCTTCATCTGATATTAAAATTTTAATTTACTTGAAAAAATTAAAAAACCTTACATATTAAAACTTTTTTAAACTAAAAAAACATTTCACAGAAATAAATAAGGCAGAATTTTTTTGTAAAGCATTAGTGGATGTACATAAACATTATTTTAATTTTATAAAAGTCAAAAATAGAATAAAAACATATTAAAATATTTTTTAAGAAAAAATCTCGCACACAAAGCCCGATACAGATTAGGGAAAGCCAGTCAAGGTGCAAAGAATGAAGGCAGGAACAGTAAAACCAAAGTGAAGAGATAAAAAATGAAAAGCTTTTCACCGTAAGAAAAAAATCACATAATTTTTCAAATATTAAATTGAAAGGTTAAAAAATTTTTAATTATGATTTATTAGTTTATTATTTGAGCCAAGCATCTCCAATTTATTTGCGTTTACAACTACCGTAACATGATTCGAAATATTTTATTACACCATTAAAAAAAGATAAGATGTGAGGCAGTGATTAAATAGAGTCAATGGGTAGAAGAGGAGGAAGCAAATAAATATCGCACTGAATGTAGATTTAAATAACATAAATTAAATTGAAATAATAAATTAAAAAAATACATTATTTATAGCTATTCATTAAAAAATTATTTAATTGAAAGTATCTTCTAAGAAATAATAAACATGTAGAACAAAAACAAATGTTATCGCATGTTTTGACTAAAATTAGAGTATTATATACGAAATTGAAATCAATTATAGATTTGAATATTTCCTTTCCCAATTTATCTTTTTTGCAATTTTTTATATTATTAGATTTTAATATTATGATATAGCAAAACATTCAAAAAGTAATTGCGAAAGTTATAATATAAAAAGTAAAAAAAAAAAAAATTATTTTGACACGGTCTATTTCAACCTAATACAAAAAAATCAACTTTACATTATTATTAGATCATATCTCAAGTGATGAGATAAGACTTACAAACAAACCTAATATTATTGAGAATTTCTTTAAATTTTTTTTTATGTCCAACCTATCAGTGTGATTCACTTCTATAATGAATTAAAAATAATAAAGAAAATTAAGTTTACGTAATTAAAAAAAATTCTATAATGAGTTAAAAACAATAAGAAAATGAAGTTTACGTAATTAAAAAAATTATTTAACCAGTTGACCTTAAATCATACTATGACCTTTCAAGTTTTTGTTGGATAACCTAACATGTGGATCTAGTGAACTGTGTGAAAAAAAGCTCTGATCCAAGCCACTGCTGCCCCCAATTTTATAATTAATTAAGTATAATTCTAACTCTATCTCCGATTAAAATAAAGAAATTAGCAAAATTATTTTAAATAAAATATGAAGAAAAATAATTTTAAGCAAAAGGGTGGTGTAGGGTGGGGTGGGGTGGGGTGGGGTGGCGCCGAGAAGATTGAAAATTAATGATCAATGAATGGGTGGATGAGGAATGTGATGACTCTAAAAGGGAAATGAAAGCGAAGTGTACGTACAACCTTACACCACTGGATTAGAGTAACATACATTTTAGGATGATGATGCAGACGTGGCTCCATGAAAGCTAATTAAATTTAAAAAGTTTCGTGCAATTTGGTGCCATTGACCATTTCACACGCTACAATCTGCTTACGTAAACACGCTTTCAGGCCATGATGTCACCCCCAGCACATCCCATTAAGTGCCCTTTTACATAAGGTGGGGGCATTATGTTTTTGTTTGTACGTCCGAATAGTTTCATTTCAGCTTTTACTCCATCAATGCATCGTCACCGTTGGATTATTTTCCAAAAAAAAAAAAGACAGCTCATTAGATATTTTCTATTTTAAATGACCCCCCACTCATATCGATGATGAATATCTTTTGGGTCCCGCCACGTGTATAAATTAATACTCTTCATCAATTTCTTTTATCCACCAATCAAATTTTTCATAAGTCAAGCCCGTACATTAATATGTCTTTACAAACGAAGAAAGGAGTTAGTGACCATTACTCTCTGCGTAAATGATACGGTTATTATATAATTATATAATAATATATTATTTATATATAAATATATATTAAAAATTTATATTCATCAATTTCACTGACATACACCACCCATGATTTTATTAAATTTCTTTTAATTTATGAAAAAATATTTGAGAAAATCATTTTTGCATCTATGTCGGTACATCCATCTGATTTCGGGATTCATTGTATCTTAATTATAAGAATGTCTCAACCAACTATTGATTGTGTTGGACTCATCTTTTTTGGCTTTTAATGTGATTGAAAGGTCCATTTCAGTGGCTTCTGAGATTTTTTTAAGTGTAAAAACATCACTAATTATGTTTTTCTGTTTATTTATAGGATTTTTCTATTCATAAATTGTTTAATGATTTTTTTTTTTTTTAAAGAGGTATCTAATAGTTTAAAAAATCACAAGGACACCAAGACGACCATTTTTTAGTGACTTGAATCAGATTAACCCCTCTCATTTAGACTAGACGTTTTTTTATCATTTAATTAAATTGTAAGTGAGACTTTTAATTAAAAGAAGATTGTATTAGCTTGGTATTCAATATAAGTTTTTTCTTTTTTAAACAAAATATGCAAAAAAAAAAAAAAAAAAAATCCAACAAAATTATAGAACAGGTTGCAAATAATCTTAATTTACCACACTTTTGGTATTTTACAATGGCCAAAGGACTTATTCCCACCTAAATATTAGTATTTTTTTAAAATATTTTTACCTATTAAATTTAAAAAAATATAAACATTTACTTAACTGTTAATTTTTAAAGTTAATATTATAAGTAAAATTATTATTTAATAAAAATATTTTAAAAAATTAAAAATTTAATCATATTTCTTCTTTGGGGTTTCGATGACAACTCTCCTACGATAATCTCATCTCTAATCGACGACAATATCTCTCAAACTAAGATAGCAAGGAAATGATTGAGAAAAATTAAAAGAAATCATTAGAGAGTTTTCAAACCTTAGGTGTGAATGCGAGGAAAATTGTTATTTTATAAATATAAAAAAAAATATGATTAAATTTTTAATTTTTTAAGTTTTTTATTAAATAATAATTTTATTTTTTATATTAATTCTAAAAATTACGATATGATTGAGTATTTATTTCTTTTTAAATAATAAATAAAAACTTGAAAAAATATTTATTTTTGGGTGGGAACAAGTCCTTCCGCCTTTTACAATTTTGCCTCAAGCTTTCCCACGATAGAATCCATTTCAAAGAAAATTATTATGGTCACATCATGCCTCCTCTTTTCCTCGGTTAGACGCTAACCCAAATCCAAACCTCATTTTAAAATTATAATTTTATTTAGTTTTCAACAATTTCGCTATCCTTTCTCCTAGATTAACCCTAACCTAAAAACAAACCTAACTCAAATCCCAAACTTAACCCTAACTTTAATTCTAACTCCCTTTCTCATTGTTAAGTTCTCAAATAAAACCTAACCCTGATTCAAACCTTAAACCTAATCTTAACACTAGCCATGACTTCAATTATAATTACTTCTTTAACAAGAAAAGAACTGGCGTTTGTCTTGGTAAAAGATGCACAATGAAAAACTTGGGTAAATATACACATTCAAGTATAAACGATAAGAGTAGATTTCGAAACTTAGGGGAGCTAAAAGATATGGTGAAACTACTGCCTGCAAGGGTAGAGTTGTTTAAAATTTGTAGATCCCGGTGAAATATAAAAAGACCAAACACAAACAACGCAATTCGTGAATGCAGCGGCCCAAGACTTAAAGAATATTAATGACCTCGTGGCTAGCCCCACGACGCCAAATTAGCCAGAAAGACAGGGCAAATTGGCAGTACCGAGAATCTATTCCCTTTAATGATGTCACCTTGCTCACGTAACATTATTTATGGTCTCCATAAAAAAAGAAAAACCCCCTTAAACATCCCTTAGCTAGTACTTATAGTTTGTCCGTGCTTTGTACTTGGTGGGTGTAGAATAAAAGCTAAAGCAAAAGTTTTTGGACAATTTTAAAGAGCATAAGAAAAAAGAATAATGGTTAGATTAGTGAGAAATAATTAAAAATAAAATTTTTTTTTTAAATATTTAATATTATAGATTGACACTTTTCTGTTGTTCTGATACGGTAAAGAATATGACAGTTTATAATATTAAAAACAACAAAAACCTTTATTACGTATATAAAAAATATTTTAAATATTTATAAAAATATTAATTTAACTATTAATAATGATATATCATTATATAATTAAATATTATATTATTATTAATTTAAAATAATTTATTAATTATTAAATAATATATAATTATTAATATCCAAAAATATCCCACAACATAAGTGATATAAGTTTATAAAAAAAAAAAATTATTTCCCTGATTTAGGTTTATTTGATAATAATATAAATTAAATTATTTATAATTACTTAGAATATAAATATGAAGTTTTTAGTAATTTTAATATTTATTAAATTAGTTTGATAAACAAGCCACGTGATACTGTAAGCAGGACATGTGAATGTAATATGTTGGACTGCGAGAGAAAGGGGAAGAAAGACCTACTTGAAGTATGAAGGATTTGCAGGCCATTCAGGAACATACTTTTGGAGAGGATAACAATGGAGTCTTAGGTAATCTCTCCAGTTGTGTACTTTCTCTTTGTTCACATTGAAACTCGTTGAAAGTCTCACCGTCTTTGATGGATCTTCCGAATACAGCTTCAGCTTCTCTTCAATTGGAAGCTCAAAGAATTCATGCGCTACTTCTAATATTTTCTCAATTGTTTCTAATCTCACTCCATGATTGATAACCTAAATATATATATATTCCGTCATAAGATAAAAATTAGGAAAAATTATATTAGAAAACATAATCTGAGATTAAAAACCTGGAAGAAGCCATAAGACACGCAAGCTTCCGCAATTTGTCGAACAAGGAAGCCTCTATCTTCACAACTCAAGTCAATAATCGGAACGTTTTCGCATTCGGAAACCTCCGACAGTCGTGGTCGCTCCGATTCCGGTCTGATGTAACTTTCCGGCAAGTTTGAGTAGCGAACTCCGGAAGATAGAACTTTGGTATCCATTTTAGATTTCACAGCCTAAAACAAGAGATGTGCGCTTACTCAGAACTAAAACTGTATATATAGGCAGGAACGGAAGTTTCAAACTTGGGGTTTATTCTATCAGTAAAAAAATCACCAATAAGGCGAGGACATTTGTTCGATTGTAATTGGTACCTAAAAACATGTAGCTCTACATTAGAACTACAAGGAATGAACCACATGCTGTGGATGAGATTGAAGATAGTATACATATGGCTCTTTCCAAAGCAAGATAGCCATTTCAATGACTGTTTGATCCATCCATTTGATGTAATTAAGATTGATTGGAGATGGTTATTCAATAATAAAATAGAAAGTATTCAATGTGAACTTGAATAAATGATAAATACTGAAATAAAATTTAAGTTTTGAGACTTAATAATTAGATTGGAATGTATGTATGTTTCAAGTTAAAGAAAATGGACGTTCTCTTCAGAATCATAACCCTTTAATGGAATAGACATTTTTTATCCAAAATTTTGAATAAAATAATAAAAATTTAAAATAACGATCTTATTCTATTTAGAGTAATAAAAAATTGAAGCATTGGAAGAGGCATTCCAAATTCTTTGAATGGGCTATTTTTTAATAGAATTACTTGAGATTTTGTGAATGAGGTTGATGGAACAAGCTTGTTCTTTGGTTATTTTCCTTATTTTTACCATGTTTTATTCATGGAATAGGCGTTTTAAGCAAATATGATGTGTGGTATTCTTATTTTTATCATGACACAATAAATTATATTTTAATTATTAAATAATTATTTAATCATTCACCGAATTTAAAAAGATGATTAAAAGGTAAAAGTTATGGATTTTTAAAAGTCAAAAGGTGCGTGCATATTTAAGCTAAAGGACATCTTTATAACATAAAGTCGTAATTATTTAAACCAATAAAAAATAAATAGTATCTATTTTTAACCAACGCAATTGTTGTTAGTGTCTCATCACAAACCAAAATCTGTCTTCTCATTTTCTATTTAAGCCTGAAAAACAAAGTATTAAATGGTAATTACATGAACATCATCTTAAAATTATCAAAATGCGCTTCATATTACAAAATGCGGAATCAATACACAAAGTGTCATTAACATAAAAACATAAAACAATGTGTGTTTGCAAATATATATATATATATATATACACACACACACATACACACATATGTTAAACATAAAATCTTTTTAGAGTCCTCCCAGGCCTGGATCTACTCTTATTCGCACTCAATTGTCGAATAATCTCTTATTTATAAAAATCAAAAGAGTGCGTGGTAAAATATTAAATAAGTAAGAGTATTTATCTTACAATCAATCATATTTTATTTTTTTCTCTTTTTCAAACTATTTCACTTTCCTACTCTTAATTTCTCTCGTCATCTAAGATTCATCTAATTGGAGTAGGTATTTTAGAGTCAATCACTTTGATAATATAAATCTATAAAAAAGTCATGTTTGAAGTGACAACTAACCAATAAAATTTTTTTAAAAAAAAGTTTGTATAGTGAACAATATTTTTCTTTAAGCTTTTTGTTAATTTTAATGAAAACAATATTTTGTTACAAACAGTATGTAAAATATTAATTTATTGCACCACACACACTCACCCTCCCACCCACACGTAATCGTTGAATAATCTCTTATTTACAAAAATCAAAAGGGTGTGTGATAAAACACTGAATAAGTAAGAATATTTATCCTACAATCAATCAAATTTCATTTTTCCTCTTTTTCAAACTATCACACGTTCCTACTCTTCATATCTCTCGACATCTAAGATTCATATAGTTGGAGTGGGTATTTTAAAGTCAATCACTTTGATGATATAAATTTATGAAAAGTCATGTTTGAAATGACATCTAACCAATAATGTTTAAAAAGAAAAAGTTTGTATAGTGAACAATATTTTCCTTTAAGCTTTTTTGTTAAATTTAATGAAAACAATATTCTATCACAAACACTATGTAAAATATTAATCTACCATGTCACACACACCCACCCACCTACACGCAACTCTCGAATATTCTCTTATTTACAAAAATTCAAAAGGTGCATAATAAAACATTGAATAAGTAAAAGTATTTATCATACAATCAATTGGAGTTCATTTTCCCTCTTTTTCAAACTATCTCACATTTCTACTCTTAATATTTCTCGTCACCTAAGATTCAACTAGTTGGAGTAGGTATTTTAGAGTCACTCACTTTGATTATGTAAATTTATAAAAACTCATATTTGAAGTGACAACTAGCCGATAAAATTAAAAAGTTTGTTTAGTGAACAATATTTTCCTTTAAGTTTTTTTTGTTAAATTTAATGAAAACAATATTCTGCCACAAACAATAGATAAACTATTAATTTGTCGTGCCACACACACCCACCCACCTGCACACAACTCTCTAATAATCTCTTATTTACAAAAATCAAAAGGATACATGATAAAACATTGAATAAGTAAGAATATTTATCTTATAATCAATCAAATTTCATTTTTCCTCTTTTTCAAACTATCTCACGTTTCTACTCATAATATTTCTCATCATCTAAGATTCATCTAGTTGGAGTAGGTATCTTAGAGTCAATCACTTTAACGATATAAATATATAAAAAGTCATGTTTGAAGTGACAACTAACCAATAAAATTTTTTTAAAAAAATTTGTAACTATATTTTCCGTTAAACTTTTTGTTAAATTTAATAAAAACAATATCTTGTCCCAAACAATATGTAAAATATTAATTTACTGCACCACACACACCCACCCACCCACCTGCACACACCTTTCTAATAATCTCTTATTTACAAAAATCAAAAGGACATATGATAAAACACTGAATAAGTAAGAATGTTTATCTTATAATCAATCAAATTTCATTTTTCCTCTTTTTCAAACTATCTTACGTTTCTACTCATAATATCTCTCATAATCTAAGATTCATCTAGTTGAAGTAGGTATCTTAGAGTCAATCACTTTAATGATATAAATCTATAAAAAGTAATGTTTGAAGTGACAACTAACCAATATAATTTTTTTTAAAAAGTTTGTATAGTGAACAATATTTTTCGTTAAGTTTTTTGTTAAATTTAATGAAAACAATATCTTGTCACAAACAATATGTAAAATATTAATTTACTGCACCATACACACCCACCCACCCACCCACCTGCATACAACTCTCTAATAATCTCTTATTTACAAAAATCAAAAGGACATATGATAAAACACATAATAAGTAAGAATATTTATCTTATAATCAATCAAATTTCATTTTTTCTCTTTTTCAAACTATCTTACATTTCTATTCATAATATCTCTCATTATCTAAGATTCATCTAGTTGGAATAGGTATTTTAGGGTCAATCATTTTGACGATATAAATTTATAAAAAGTCATGTTTGAAGTGATAACTAACCAATAAAATAAAAATAAAAATTGTATAATGAACAATATTTTCCTTTAAGTTTTTTGTTAAATTTAATGAAAACAATATCTTGTCACTAACAGTACGTAAAATATTAATTTATCATACCACACAAACCCACTCATCACATACAACCATTGAATAATCACTTATTTACAAAAATCAAAAGGGTGTGTGATAAAACACTGAATAAGTAAAAATATTTATCTTACAATCAATCAGATTTTATTTTTTCTCTTTTCGAAACTATCTTACGTTATTACTTTTAATATCTCTTATCATTTAAGGTTTATCTAGTTAGAGTAGGTATTATAGAATAAATCATTTTGATGATATAAATATATAAAAAGTAATGTTTAAAGTGACAATTAACTAATAAAATTTTTAAAAAAAATTGTAAAATAAACAATGTTTTCATTTAGATCTTTTATTAAATTTAATAAAAACAATATTATGTCACAAATAATACCTAAAATTTACCGCGTACACGCCACCCCCACCCTCAAAATCTTCCCCAAAATAACATTGGCGGGTCTTGTAAAATATAATTTGCCCCCCATAGGCGTCTAGCCTAACCTTTTTGGACCCTAAATAATGGTAAGCACAGACTAAACGACTCGTGCCTGCCTTGGTTTTGATGTCAAAGATGACAAAAGTCGACTAGTTTCCAAGCAAATTCAATGTTTCAGACTACAAATCAATCAAAAGATTAGCCAGAAACACTATTTCAATACCAACGGCAATTTGACCCAAAAAAAAGGATTAACTAATCAATATTAAAAATTTAAACCCCAGGCCAATGGAAAATATTTTTCCAGCAACGTTTTTAGTTTCAACACTTGAATTATCTACCATGCTATTTAATGGGCATTCCAAATTCCTTGAATGGGCTATTTTTTAATAGAATTACTTGAGACCTTATGAATCGGGTTGATGGAACAAGCTTATTCTTTGGTTATTTCCCTTATAAAACACATGTTTTATTCATGGAAAGGCATCTTAAGAAAATATGATTGAGTGTCGAATTCTTATATTTATCATGACACAATAAATTATATTTTAATTATTAAATAATTATTTAATTATTCACCTACTTTAAAAAGATTATTAAAAGGTAAAAGTTGTGGACATTTAAAAGCCAAAAAAGTGTGTATATATTTAAGCTAAAGGATATGTTCATTACATAAAGTTGTGATTACTCAAACCAATGAAAATTTATTAGTATCTCATCATAAACCAAAATATGTCTTTTCATTGTCTATTCAAGTCATGAAAAAGGAAAGATATACACTTTTTGGTATACTTAATACGATTTATATCACTTAAAACACTATATTATAACACCGCTTCTCGGGGCCCTATTCTTTAAAGGATAGTGCTACTTAGTCTTCGGTTAGACAAAGTATTAAATGGTAATTATATAAAAATCATCTTAAAATTATCAAAACCCTTTATAATATAACATGTGAAATGGATATCCAAAATACCATTAACATAAAATTATAAAATAATGTGTATTTACAAAACAAAATATACTAAACATAAAATCTTCAAAGAGTCCTCTCAGATTTAAATTTGATTTACCTTGCCACGTAACTGTTGAATAGTCTCTTATCTATAAAAATTAAAAAAATGTGTGATAAAACACTAAATAATTAAGAGTATTTATTCTACAATCAATCAAATTTTATTTTTTCTTTTTTAAAAACTATCTCACATTTCTATTTTTAATCTTTTTCGTCGTTTAAGGTTTATTTTATTAAAATAAATATTTTAAAATCAATCACTTCTATGATATAAATTTATAAAAACCCATATTTGAAGTGACAAGTAACTAAAAAATTTAAAAAAAATGTTATACAGTAAACAATTTCTCTTTTAATCTTTTTGTCAAATTTAATGAAAATGATATCATGTCACAAATAATACATTGGATAGACATACCGCGGCACCACCCCTCAACCAATTCTTCCCTAATAAAATAATATGGGCGGGTCTTGTAAAACGTAATGTTGCCCCCCATATGTGTCTAGCTTATCCTTTTTTACCCCTAAATAATGGTAGGCATGGGATAAACGGATATGCCTACCTCGGTTTTGATGTTGAAGATGACAAAAATCATATAGTTTTCAAGTATAGTTGGATTTGAGTCATATCGAATTTGAATTAAATTAGATTTAAATGAAATTGTGCTCAAGCTCGTGCTCGTCAAGCTCCTTCAAATAAATTTAAGTTGGAGCTCAAATTGAGTTTTTAACTAGTTCGTTATTAAAACGACGTAATTTTAATATATATTGATCAAAACGATATTGTTTTGTATCAAAATTTTTAGTTTACGAACTTGACGAACTAAATACTTCAAAGCTCAAGCTCAAGCTAAAACATGTTGAACTTTCGAGCTTCAGTTCAAGCTCGTTTGAGTTTAGTTCATTTTGGACTCGTTCAAACCGAATTTAAGTTCGAGTTTGAATAAGTTCGATTCAAATCCAACCGTATTTCCAAGCAAGAAACACTATTTCAATGTCAAAGGGCCAATTTAACCAAAAAAAAATTGATTAACTAATCAATATTAAAAATTTAAATCCTAGACCAATGAAAAAAATTTTTCCAGCAACATTTTTAATTTCAACACTTAAATTATCTACCATGCTATTTAAGAAGCATTTCAACATGTCTCAATGATCATTTCCAAATTCAAAACCAATAAAATCAAGCTGAAATGTGCAAATCAGAACCAAATTGGGGAAAAAAAAAAACCAAAACCACATATTAAACAAACACCTTGCTAACTTTTGAAGCAATTTTCAGTTGAATATGCACTGATTATGAAGAACTAGATGCTGAAATTGTTAAAAAAACTAATGTTGTGAGAGGGTAGGATGGGTAGGTGTAAAGGTGTCAAGGGGGTTGAGCCAACTTAAAGCCCCACCCAAGGCTATTTAATTTGGCTCAACCCACTACTGTAGCGAGTCATGTCAAGTTTACGGGCTTATTGTATTGGGTTGTGGGCCTAGAAATAAGACTCATACATTGACCTAACACAACCCGTTATTTGTAGTGGGTCATACAAAAAATTAAAAATTAAATAATAATTGAAACATAAAAAATTAAAAATTTTTACAAGAAATTAAAAATTAAACTTATTTATAAAAAAAGAGTTGAGTTTTTTAAATTAATCTCACCTTTGCGAGACAACCAACTATTGACTCTGATTGAAATTTGATACTTAAACATTTATTTATAATAGGTGAAGTTAGTTGTTGAAATGTATTTTTCATATGTGAAACACTTTTGAAAAAGTTCAATATGCAAAAGTATCTTACATCTGAATAATAAAATCTAACAACTTCTTTTACCCACTATATATGAAACCTAAGTATCAAGTTTCAAATAAACTAAATTCCAACCAAACTCAAGTTTTGATTGTCCCATATGAGCGAAATTGATCATAAAACCCCAGATCACTCATTATAAATAAGTATGCCTTTTTTTAATTAGAATTCAATTTCTTAACATGTTTTTTTTATTAAAAAACATAATTCTAAAAATTATTTAATAAAAAGATATTTTTATTAAAATTAATAAGAAAACCATTAAAAGCCCAAGGGCTTGATATGACACAACCCCGTAAGGTGTGGGTTGTGTCATGAGTTATAGTATTTTTACGAGTTGGTCCAGCCTGTAAGATATGTAATTATATAGGTCTTGGGCTAACATAGCCTACAGGCACAGTGGGCCGCATTAAAGCCAACTGAGCCCACTACCAACTCCATGGGTAGGTGGGTGAGACATGGAAAATGCGTTGCTTCACCTCATTTTATATTGAAGGGTTATAATAATAAATAAGAAAAGTATAGATTAAAATAAGGATAAAATAATTAACTCATATGAAATTAATCTCAGCAATTAAGGTCAGTATAATTAACTTATATGATTTTTACAAATGAATATATATATATAACTTTTTATTATATGATTATATATTATTTTATTTTTAATTTAAAATCATTCAATTATTTAATGACACAAGTCAAATATATACTCATTTATATACTTAAAATAGATACTCATAATTTTATTATTTAGAAAAAGGGCCTAAAAGGTATTGATGAAATGTCCAAAAAAGCACATAAGTGCGAAGTTTGTAAAAATTTGTAAACAAACAAAAACAAAAAACTTTGCCGATTATGTTGAGCCTTGTCTTTGAGGTGGGAAATTGAATTTGCAATGTATTTGTTTTGGAATTACAGTAAATTCTTAAATTAGGCATGTTATGCATATATAGAGTTTAAAGAGAGGTTTCTTCGATCATCAGGTAAAGGTCAAAAGACTTATTTCCACTAAAGGTATAAAAAATTCTTAAAGTCTCATTCTTCAATTTTGAAAAGCTAAAACACTTATCTATGACCAATTTTCTGTTAAAAATCTTAATTAGAGTTAGAGATAAAATCGTTGTTTACTAAAAAAATTAAAGTATTATTACATTTACCTCTCTAAATTTAAAAATATTATAATTTTCTTTCAGCCAAAGTTTTTAAGTTTTGAAAAGTGGTTATTTTCCTTCAAACCTAGGGTTTTTTCCTCTTCCTTTCTCTAGCCACCAACAACTTCCTGTTTTTTCTCTGTCGCCAATGAAGGAAGATCTACAAACCAAGACACCGATGATGACAAATGACAGTGAAGAATGAAAGTGATGAATCTTTATCTTCGTTGAATCGACGTCACTCAACTTTATTTTCTGTTGATTTGGTTTCGAAAGAAGATGAATCAAAAAATTGAAGCTCCGTCTAAAGCAGATTCTTATTATCCGACGAGATTCAAGGAATTATAACTGAGATTTTTAACAAAAAATGAGTCATAAGTGAGTGTTTTAATTTTAAAAAATTAGAAAATAAGACTTTAAGATTTTCTTATACCTTAGGTGGGAACAAATCTTTTGGCCTTAGGTAAATCAAACATGTAGTATAAACTTAAATGCTTATACTTTTTGAAAGGCACGGAAAATAGTGTGTGTCCAAGTTTGACTGTGGGCTGGGATGCCACAAATACAAAACAAGCTATAGAAGCCACATACACATAATATTCAACAAAAAGAAAAAGCCCATTGATGCATCAATTTTAACGGGCCAAAAGGCTTATTCACAATATTATTATTTTTTAAAACGAATATTTAATCCTAATTCAATGACTCATTTGTATGTATTGGCATTCTCAATCCATTCTCTTCTCTCACTGTTTTTCTTTTAAATTTTATTTAAAATAAGATAGCCTCTTTCAAATAAATTTAATGTTAAAAATCTAATTTAGTGATTGGTTTTATAGATTAGACGAGTAAAAAAATATATTTCCTCTTTTATCACTGAGCTATTTCTTGGGGTATCTTATCGTTTTCTTTGACGCGGAGAGCGTATGATAGACGCTCCAAGAGAAGCGTGAGGGTAGAGTGTTTTGGTGATCAAGTTGCCCTATAAGTGGCGGGAGCGTGCCTACTACCGACATTTCACTCGCCCAATCATCTCTCTGTGGGTCGACTTTTCACTAATTACACTCCAATTCCCCAAAACCCAGCCCTAATTCTTCACTTCCTTGCTTTTTACACTCTCTTTCCCTAAATGTCTATAATTTATTGGGTTCCTCAGAATTAGGGTTTTTTGCTGAGGCATAATCAAAGCAGCTACAGTTCTGATTCAATGGAGGCCGCGGCCGGAGTCGCTGCCACACGTGGCGGTGGTTCTTTGCCGATGCCGTCATCACGCAAGGAGTGGCGTGCCGTTTCTGACCATCATCCCGTTCGAAATGTCAGTGATGAGGTGTGATATCTCACGATTAATCACATTTGGGTTTTGCTTGGTTGCCAGGAAAATGTGTGACATTAGAAAGAAATTGAAGTTCAAATGATGTTTTTCCCTTCTTAAGGATTAAAATAAGAAAAAAGTGTTTGGGTATTAGGAGTTTAGGGTTTATCGCATTTTCTGTATATTTTGTGTTTGCCTGATTTCTATGTGTGTGATAATTTCGTGGTCGTTGAATTAAAATGCACAGAATACGGCAACATAGAGTTAGAGTTGTAAGTGCTTATAGTGTTAAGAATTTTGCGTTTAATATACACTTTGATAGAGATGTGGGTATTCGTTTGGTTTCTGATAAATTGGGGACATCGAAATGAATATTTAACAAATTGGGATATATGGTTTCTTGTTGTGTGTCTTTATAATTAGCTCTAATGAATAATTATTCGACATAATTACATAATTATGTTGAATAAGCCCTAATTGAGGGTTTTGTTTTCTAGGGTTCTAATTGAAAGGTCTAATATATTTGGATATTATGCATGTGCTGGTTTTTATAAAAACTTTGAACATTTACCATCTTTCCTATCTGTTAAGTGGGCACTAGTTTATTGAATTCTGCTGCTGATTTTTTTTTCTTTTTCATTCATTGGGGAATTGTTACACAAGGAGTTAGAACAATCACAACTGGGGCAATCTGATGAGAGAACAATATATGAGGCAAGGATTTTGATCCTAGTAATCAACTTTAATTTTAAGGATCATGGAAAGTGAACCTAAATTGATGTTTATTTAAGGTGCAGCAAGGAAGAGAACCAGCTGATGTTGACTTCTGTTCCATCACGGTGGATGGAAATTTGGGTAATGGCTTATTACAGCAGCGGCTTCACAGTGTTGCTAGACAAAGAGAGGAGTTGCAACATCTGGAGATTGAGCTTAGAGCTCAAATGATTGCAAGAACCGAGATCGTGGAAATGCAAAACAGCTATGAATCTCAAATTAAGGAGCAATCTAATGCTGCTGCCAAGCTACAGGTGTATTTATTAATTTATTTTTCAAATTTCTATAATAAATGGGAATTGCTCGGGGTGCAACTTTCGAAGAAGAATTGTTCTTTTAATCTGTGTCCATAAATCATGTTAGCAGTGGGCCATTTGAATATAGTGCTCTTACTATTAAAGTGGCATAATTTATTTTTCTTGTGGATGAGAGCATTCATATATGATGTCTGAAATAGGCTACAAATGTCCATTTAGTTTCAATTCTTATTGATCTCTTTTTTTTTTGGAATACACTTTAAAATGACTGTTACAAATTTTGATTGCTTCTGAGTTCTGACCTAAAAAATGTGGCTTAACTTGGTTTTGAAGGAGCAACTTCTTGAAAAGGAACAACAGATACATGATTTGGAGAGGAAGATGGAAGAAAAAGAAAGGGAGCTACATGCAATTAAATTAGATAGTGAAGCGGTTTGTTGATTTGGCTGTTTTGTTGTTTCATCTTTCTACTTTTTGGTAATCATTATCACTTAAATAATTGTATAGGCCTGGGCTAAAGAGGACCTTTTCAGAGAACAAACAAAAGAATTGGCGACTTTCAGGTGTGATTGTCATTAAGCTATTTTTTTATTCATTCTAGTCTTTTTCTTTTTTATTATTTTGGAATATCTTTTGTTTTACCTTGAGGTCATAGCTGCCTGAGTGTAAGTGGGGAAATAGTTGAACAATTGGGTAATGAGATTATTTAGAAATACACATTTAGGGTACATGTGGTTCAGATAATGTTTTATTACCAAAAATGAAATATTACCACGAAGATAGATTGCCTAGAAATTATTGGGCTTTAATTATTATTATGTTTCATAAAAATTTTCGGTATAAATAATTATTGTATTTGATTAAATGTAATAAAAGAATACTAAAATATTATTTTACGTAAATATCTTTGGGTATAATTATTCTAAAATATTTTATAATACTTGTTAAACTAATTAAAAATGAGGGTATTTGTCCTAAAAAATTAATTAGTAAGGATATAATTGTAACAAAATGAAAATTACATTGGTAATCTTTTAATACCTAAGATGAATGTGAGAATTAGATTACTATTTATATTATCTATCACATCACTATTAGTAAGAAGAGATTGTTAAAATTTTTTATTACCTAACAAACCAAATAAAGTAATGTCAGTAATAAAAGATAAATTACCGGAATAATCTTAAATCTCTGAACCAAAACATCCCCTTAATATTTAGATTACGCAAAGTTTCTATCTATGTGGGAGAAAGTAAAATTTTGAACTTCTCTTTAGCCATCTATTACTTCAGAGTTCCAGGAAGATCTTTATGAATATTTTGATTTTATGCATTGATTGTTTTGGAATTGGATATTTGTATTTCATCATGTTTGGTTTTTTAGCCCTTGGTTATTTGGACAGCTTGTCATTTTTTGTGAACAACTTATCCATTCTTGTACACCTTTTACTTAATTAAATATTTGTTTACTAGCAAAGAAATATTTAAATAAAATAAAAAATTCATTGTTGCCTGAGCAATAAGTTTTTGAATAAAGAACTTTTCTTAATATTATAGTCTTGTGTGAAGTTGCTTGATTCTTGCTGCCCCATCAATTTGTGAGCATTCTTGATAGATAGTAGTTGATGTTTGATGTTTGGACCTTTTAAACAAATTTGAATGGTTATTTGCTTCCACAGAAGAGAGCGTGATCATTCTGAAGCTGAAAGAGCCCAACACATAAAACAAATACATGATCTTCAAGAACATATACAAGAAAAAGATAGACAGCTTATTGAATTGCAGGAGCAGGTTTTTACATTGTCATTCTTTTTATGAACATTTAACATGTTAAAATGGAAATTAAGACAACAATTTTCTGCCGCATATGCTAGGAGTACACATCCAATACGTTATGTTCATATGTTATCTTTCAAAATTATTTAGTTTGTGACATAAAAAGGCCACAATATTTGTAATATGGTATCACCAAAACTCAAGTTTACATATGGTTTGCTACATCAAAATTCTAGTAGAAGTTGCAATTTATCATTTTATGGCTTCATGTCCATTACTAACAGTTGTCTGATTTTCCAGAATAGGGCTGCTCAGGAAACTATTATTTACAAGGATGAACAACTGCGGGAGGCACAGGCATGGGTTGCACGCATTCAGCTACAATCAACTACAAACCAGTCATTACAGGCTGAACTGCGTGAACGTACAGAGCAACTTAACCAGCTCTGGTTAGGTTGTCAAAGACAGGTTGATCATCCTGGGATATTTTTGTTTCCCTTTTTTTAGGGTTTTTGGTCTATCTCTTGTTTACATTTTAGTTTTCATATTTTTTGGGCAGGAGGTTCTTGTGTTTCACATCAACCATTTTTTTATTTGAATGTCGGAATTATTTCTTTACATTGGATATTATTTTTTCTTGTTTTTCCCAACACAATAGGAGTTATATCATTTCACTTAAGATTGACTTGTTTCTTGGGGTATTGATGCTAGTTTGCTGAGATGGAGAGACTACATTTGCATACCATACAGCTTCAACATGAGCTGGCTGATGCAAGAGAAAGGAATGGGACTTTATCGGATGAGTCACGTATATCACAAAAAAATTCCAAGGATGTGCCTCAATTTGGCCAGAATGATGGGAGCCAAGTTGATGCAAATGTAGTTGGCACAATGAATTCTAGTGCCAGCCCCCTCCAAAATGGAAATTCAGATAATGCTACCTCTTTTCCTTCATCTGGCAATGCATCAACTCAGGTAGTTGTGCTTGTAGTTTTGACAATGTTTTACTGATTTTCAAATTGTCAGTGCATTGCATATGCTTTATTGTTTAATTTTTGTAGAATAAATTTAGTTTGGAGACGAAGGTGAAACAAAATATGAGCATACAGTATGTTGCAAAAGTTTTATGAAATTCAGTGACCCAATTTTTAGAAGAAAATGATACAATATTCTCCTGAAACTACAAGATTATTTTGCTTGAATAATGAATGCTGTTTCGTGGTAGTGGTAATCCATGTTATTTTTTTATCAGCAACTTCATCGAGATCTTATACACTCCACTATTACTGTAATTATTTGTGAAAGGGAAGTGTTAGTATATTTCAATAATCATTCAAGTTATTGAAAAACTGTTCTTTTTAAGTGTTCAGTCAGTGTACTTAATGTCTATTTTAGGGTTGTGGGTGGCTAGCCAATGAGAAATGATATCTAAACTCCTGGAATGCATTTATTTATATATTATTTTTTTTTACAAAACTATACTTGAAGAAGTTATAAGGTGAAATTAGAAACATACGAGATATCAAGATTCATACATATTCAATTGTTAAATACTAATGCTGAATGTTGACGTTAATGTTGAATTCTTTTTTATCCTTATTCATCTTAATTGGTTAGAGGTTTTTAAGTTGATTATGGTTTTCTTGGATTGGTTCAAGCTGCATTAATCTCTCTTTTCTGTTTTGTTCTTTCTGAACAGGCACACACATTCATGATTATATTTGTATAGGCCTTATACCCTACTTAGATGGCTTGTTTTTTTATCCACAATTCATAAGTCTCCTATAAGAAAATGTTGACATCAATGCTTTAATAATATAGATTAAATTTTATATTTTCTACCATTCCTTTTCTCCTTTTCCTTTGTTCCTGGCAAATATTGTTGTGTTTGCATTGTGTACAGAAATCTAATTTCAAACATTTTCTTGTTTCTGCTCTTTATTAGACTGACCATGTTCCTGGCGTACCAATTGCTCCACCGTCTCTGCTTGGGTTGCCTACATACCTTCCACCTGGACAAGTGCCTGCTCTTCATTCTTTCATCATGCATCAGCAGGGGGTTCCCCATTCTCTGTCTTCACATGTCCCTCAATCTCATGTTGGGCATTTTCAGTCGATGGCTGTAATGCCATCCCTACAACAGTGGCAGAACCAACAGGTATCAGGATGAAAGTATCATATTTATGTCCTTTTTTTAAATTGATGTGTGATGTTTCTTTGTTCTTTTTTTCAGGCTGTATCAGAGGGCTCACAGATTTCTCCACCAAGTCAACAGCCACCATCTCAAACTGACCAAAATCTTCTGAGTTCAGGTGCCAAATATGAATGTGATATGTCCATAAATGGACAAACTCTTCATTCCGGATATCTGGATGTCCATATCAACCAAGGCACAGAGCCAGACTCAGGGATCTCATCATCAACTGCAGAAGCACAGGTTGTCTGTTTTTTGGATGTTTCTGTTCGTACTATTGGTGTTTATCATTTCTTGTTTCTGTATGCTGTGTTGACAGAACCCTGCACAATGGTTCTTTTACAGGTTCTTGAATCAATGGATAGAAGCTACCTTGTTGCCTCTCAAACTGATCAGAACTTACAACAGGTTTCTTCCCAATTTCGTGATTTCTTGAGAGTAGACAGCATGGAACAGAACAGTTCCAAGGTTTCTATTTGTTTGTGTTATGTGGTTATTTTTTAAAGCTGTAGGTAAATGGAACAGAAAATAAGCTTATTTTTTAATTTGAACTGTTGCAGGAGGAGCATGATGTGAATTTAACAGATAATGGACTATTGGATGAAGTTGTAAAAGCAGAAGAGCAAAGTTCTGCTGCCAGTGCATCTCCATCTGATTCTACAATCAGTTCAATCAATCCTGGTGAAACCACAATCAAGAATGACAGTGTTGCAGCTTTGTCTGAAGCATTGATCTCAAATGCACATTTGAATACACTAATGTTAGGAAAAACTTCAGACTCTACTCTCCTTGATGAAAGATCTTTATTGGCATGCATAGTCCGCACAATTCCTGCTGGTGGTAAAATTCGAATCAGTTCAACGGTAAATGAATTTCAATTGAAAACTTGTCAGCCATCGCAGGTTGATTGGCCTTTGCACGCATCCATATTTGATTTGGATTTTATCAGTTTTGTTGTGTTTGTGTTGACTGCAGCTACCAAATAGGCTCGGCAAAATGCTTGCACCTTTACATTGGCATGATTACAAGAAACAATATGGAAAGCTTGATGACTTTGTGGCCAGCCACCCAGAGGTGAGTACCTTGGATGTTCAGATTATATGTTTATGCACTTAGTGTATACTTTGGACATTTAGATTATATGTTTATGAATTTTGTGTATACCATGTTTTCTGACCCCATTTTTTAATTTAGTTATTTGTCATTGAGGGTGACTATATTCAACTCAGAGAAGGTGCACAAGAAATGATAGCAGCTACAGCAGCTTTGGCCAAAGTTGCTGCAGCAGCTGCAGCATCTTCTCCTTACTCCTCATTTTTGCCCTCTGTGGCTGTTACCCCAGTGGCTCGACCAAAAAAGGTTCCATCAAGTGATTCCAGCTCAGTTACTCAGAATCAGCATCTTAATGGTGTTAATTTTGGTATGGCTGGAGGTCTTTCAAACATAAAGATTTTAACCAAATCCAGAGACCCATTTGAACTAAATGGAGCAGATT